>NC_056623.2:55283541-55583541 GCF_002870075.4 Lactuca sativa
TTTTCCGAACCCCCAATCAACACAACCCTCAAACCCATCAGCCACTAGGGCCTCCATTCTCCCTATCGGGTTATGAAACTTATCCTTGTTTCAAAACCTCTCCCACTTCCGCATCTCGGGGTAACACTCCCCCATTTCGATTCGACTAAGCTTTCATAACACATGAAAATTGGAGGAACCCAATCCTTCCCACTTCCCAACGATCGATCCGATGACGACTAACTCTTCCCCACTAGTACTCCACTACTAGCCAATCCTAATTGATTACTCACTTCTAAGAACCAAATGAACACTTCCTGAATCTCAGTGAAACCGTCAGCCACTGATGCTTGAATGACCCCACACTAATGTCCTGAAGACCACAAGGTAAATGCTCCAACTAATACCTCAGCAACGAACCCCCTTTCCGTTGGCGCTTTAGTCCTGTCAATCACTAACGGTTGCTAACCACTAAATCCTGACAATGCTGAATAACCCTTTTGTGGGACCCTATCCACAGGCCTATGACATAATACCCCTTTTCCAAAGGTGTTCCAAACAAGCTTCCCGCTCTCGGGCTCTAGGAATCCTTCTCTTTAGGGTTCACACCCTGACCCACTTACCAGCTCAAATGCCCACAGCTGAACTACAGCAGCTGAAACAACCTCTACCCTAAGCCGGGCTACAAACTACTCCCAAGACATAGTTTAAAACCCCAAAAGTGCAATAGATCGCACAATCAATCCTTTCTGCCGATTCAAGAGATCCAAGGCAAACCGGACCTTGCAAATACTTATGCCACGTCGATCGTCCTGTGCTCACCGGTGCTGAAATAATGTTGCCTATTCCTGCAACCAAGTGACCCCGAACTGGAATACAACCTGATCCTGGGTCACAAGCCTACTCACTCCTTCGAGCTCTGAAAACTGAGAGGGCACAATCATTGCCCTATAAAACGACGGTCCAGTCCATCAATTAACCATCCCACTTCCAGCTGCAAAACCCCCAGCTGAACATAATCATCACTCCGTTCCAGAGTTCTCGCGACCCATATTCCTGCCTCGAGAAGAACCCCCGAGCCTCAAATCTAGAAACCCACGTACTAGCCTCTCCCGCTCAACTCGCGAAAATATAACGAGTACAGATCATTTTTCCGATCCCAAATAACTGCAACCCTCTGCTCATCAGAATATGTCTTAGAACTGGGAAGCTCGACCAACTCCTCTTCTTGTCATTGTTACAGCTGTTTTAGATGCCGCGGCAACCGTCTCGGCAATGGCTGCATAGCGCTCGCCGAAATACTCAGCCATGGCGGTCTTAATAGACCCGATATCTCCGGAAACTGCCCCCGGACAATCTTGATCACCTACTCTTGGATGATCTCACTAACATGATCCCCAGAAAATGTTGGCCTATCATGGCTGCCTACCCCCGATCTTAACTTGGATCCGGTCTCAAGACGTCTCAAATATTCCATACCATAACCGGGAACCGACTCCCAGCCCAATCCTAGGGGTTGTGACTTCCTTGATACGCATATGGGTCATGTGCTTTCAGTAGTACGGGCCCATACTACCTTCCACACCTACCCATATTTGTCTCAAGTATCACCATAACACCCTACCATATATATATACACAACGAACGATAAATACTCACTCCTAGAGGAATGCTAAATATCTCATAACTGGCCTCCCGGCCTCTCACTACCCACCCATCCATGAAACTTCCACCAACCCCTACAACACTAGCGTATGCTAGCCATACATAACGCTGGACCCTATAAACTTTCAAATATCCAATCCTACCCTAAACCATAATCAATAAGAACAAAACATAAGGTCATATCTGAATATCTCGGTGGGAGTTTTGTAACCTCAGATGTCCATGGCTCAATCTTCTCCACTTTTCACTGATTCAACTGCCACCACTACAACAACAACAAGGACACGACGAGTAAATGTCAACATATTTGATACAGGGACAGGGGATTCTGGTTTCACATCTGGTGTTGCTTTCACTCTTGTCTCTCCAATTCGACAAGATGATATGGATGCAATGTTCAGAGATGATCAGGATAACCAAGAGGACTTTCATTTCAGTATTTTTAATGTATAACACCCATAAAATTCGAGCAAAATTTAAAACTTTTTAAATCCTTTGAAACCATTCGATTATTACAATTTTTTTCAAAATTGTTTAAACATCAGAGTTCCCAGAATCATAATCATCAATCGAGGAAGTGTACGGTCATGCCTTCGCCTACCCGCGGCCATCCGCTGAACCTGAAACAATAAACTAAAACTGTAAGCCCGAAAGCTTAGTGAGTTACTCCCAAAATACCAACCTCATATAACCACATCCATATCATATCAATATATACAAAACATCGATGCATCTCAAGTCTACAGTGTGACTGGTCCGCCCGCACCAGACCTTCAGTCCACCTGGACCATTCTCTGAGTCTACAATATGACTGGACCGCCCTCTCGGGGCCTTCAGCCTATCTGGACCGCTTGCCGGGCCTTTAGCCTGACTAGGTGCCCTCCTAGGCCTGCAGTCTATCGGGTCCGCCCTGGGTATGTTGGCCTACTGTTGGATAAGGTGTCTAAGTCCATAACTATTTCGGGCTTGTACTTGACCCGACCCGGCATGGTCCATTTGGGTTGCATGGCACCATGCAATTGGATAGACTAAATGAGAGAAATAACACTTAGAGATTATTAATATATTATAAGCTCTAATATATTAATAATATTATTTGATTAGTTTGATCAAGAATTAATTTGGAATTAATTAAGTGATCAAAGGATAACTAATTAAATATATGGGTTGATTATGTAAATCATCCATATCTTGTATAGTGGACTAAGAGGCTCCATGGATTATCAAGTTGGGTTCTACCCATAGGATGCTCCATGGATGCTCCATGGGAGTTACAAACCCATGGGTCACGGAAATGAAGAGTCATGACACATTAGGGTTTACATGGTGTAACCCTAGATGTGTCAACACTATATAAGAGTCCCATTCTCCACAAAATTGGCTACACAAGTTAGACACTAAGAAACTAGAGGGCTTGGCCGATTTTGAGAAGTGTGTGTTATCTCAAGAGTCTTTCCAAGAGCATTTGGTGTTGTGTGAAGCATTTGAGGCATCACACTTGGGGTGCTAGGCTCACAAGGCTTCAAGGAACACAAGCAACAACAAGGTAAGTTATTCTATCTATGATTCAAGTTAAAAATTGTTCCCCATGTATGCTAGATAGGAATATAACCTTGGAATTCAACTTTGCATGATAATTAGACAAACATAGATCCAAGGTTATTAGGGTTGCATGTACACTTAGGAAGTGTTAGAATGCTCAAAACCCATTAGTGGTATCAGAGCCTAGGCTTGTTTGTTTGTTATTTGTGCTTAAAAGTTGAAGAAAGTCGAAAATCTTGCTGTCTGACTGATGGACTCGGCGAGTCCATGGGGAGGACTCGTCGAGTTCATGTGTATCTTCAACCTACTCGGCGAGTAGGTTTATGCACTCGGCGAGTAGGGTCGACAGAGTGCAGAATTTCGACTTGAGTTGCTGGAAATGGATTAGAATCATTACCCTAAAATGTTTTGGTACTTGAAAACTTATTTTAGAAGGTGTAATGTCTTTTCTAACTCATTTACAACAACTAGTTATCAAAATTACAAAGATTAAATGTGATTTTGATTCTTGAAAGTGTTCATATTCATATTCTTGTTCTTATGATGTTTAGATGATCATAGGAATTATTTGTAACCTATGTGGTAGATTAATTCATGATCATAATGTGTTTTAATGGAGTCCATAACTTGTCCTCAAGTTATGGAAAACCAAAAGTCTCTTGGATTAAAAACCATTAAAAGAACACAAGAGTTAGGAAAAATGAAAAGACCTCATTTTATTACTCTATTAAACTCATAAGTTACAAGAAATGAAAAGTTTTGAAAGTTTACAAAACTTTCCCTCAAGTTTTGGAACAAGTAAAGTTAAGTTAAAACTTTAGTTCCAACCCCTAGAATTTTAAAAGTTAAAATTCAACCCTTATACTTATATTATTATGATTTAATAATTATATATATATGTATAAGAACAAAGTCGTCTTACCGCTAGTACGCCTCATTCACGAAGCCGGTCTATAAGGTGGGTATAAGGTTGTTGCCTATAAAATGGTGACATAATGGGTGTCCACTCTCACCCACCGCTTGCTTGATCGGTGGAGGGTCGTTAGCCGAACGGGTAAGACAAGGACTTATTAATTCTCATTCAAAGTATGATGAATATTATAAAGTAACTAAATGTTTTATTAAATTCCCAATCTTAGTTACTTTAGGAAAAATGTGAATAAGGTGCTATTCCATGAAATTACACTTTACACTTTGATTAAGTCGTTGGTGGAGCGTGTGTGGTTAACCGGCACACTAACTTGGACTTAACAAGGTAGGTAAAGGGTGACTTAGAGTTTATTATAGTATCGATGGAGCGTGTGTGGTTAACCGGCACATCGATTGAGTGATAAACTTTAAGGGTACCAAGTGATTTGCATGGTTACTTCACACCTCGTTTTGTGATCCTCGGTATCCCAGTCACAAAACTTGGAGGGCACACTCGAGATTGAAACATGCCTTTGAAAAGTTCATTGAATCTCAAAGAATCTAGGAATTTCTAAGAACCATTCAAAAACCTAATACTAAAATATTGCGGTTTTCGTGGTGGAAATTGGTGAATCGTCATTCACCTACCTTTCAAATATGATATAGCTTAGATTACGGCATACCTCTTCTAAGTTATATTATATTGTGATTGGATCCTAGCCTTAATACTACATTTGGGTGTTTTATTAAGGACTCTTTTATATCTAAACTAATCTTGTCCTCTTTCCTTCAGATGTCTTTCAACAATGCTTCTGGCTCTAATCCTAATGGCTCCTTTACCCTTATGAACTTGTGTGGGAAAGTCACCTTTGATGGATCCAACTTCAATGAGTGGATCAGGAACATCAGGATGATTACCCGCTACGAGGACAAAGAATATGTCCTTGACAAGGAGCTTAAGGAGATTAATGAGTCCACTGCAACTCCTCAGGAGATCGCTGAATTTCGGGCACATGAAAGGGATGCTACGAAAGTGGCTTGCATCATGACGGCCACGATGACAGCGGAACTCCAAAAGTCTTATGAAGATTTCTACCCTTATGACATGCACCAAGATTTGATGGAAAGATACCATCAAAGTGCAAGACAAGAGAGGTATGAGATCATCTGCTCCATGATAACAACCATGATGAAGGACGGGGAATCCGTCACGAGCCACATGCAGAAAATGCAAAGGTATGTGGATCGTTTGCTGAAGCTTAATGTGAACTTCCCGGAGGATCTTGCAATAGATATTATTTTGCATTCCTTACCATCGTGCTATGATCAATTCCGCATGACATATCACATGAACAAGGAAGAAGTCACCCTCAGCAAACTTCAGGGACTTCTCAAGACCGCAGAATCAGGTCTTAAGGGGAAGTCGGTTGCTATCACTCCTACTCAAAACTCTACTCCGGTTTTGGCAATCGGGAAGAATCGATGGAGGAAGAGAAAGAGATCTTCGAAGGGTACCAAGGCTCGGACCCTTGATGGCTCTTCTTCAAGTGGAACCAAGAAAGGTTTCATTACTCCTTCTTCTGACCCAAAAGAGGCTGAATGCTTCTATTGCCATGAAAAAGCTCATTGGAAGCGGAACTGCCCAAAATACCAGCAAGATGTAAAGGATGGGAAAGTTAAACCCAACCATGCAGGTATTTACACTATCATTTCTAATAACTCACCCCATTCTAATTCTTGGGTCCTTGATACCGGGTGTGGTATTCACATTTGTTGTGACTTGCAGGGACTAAGAAGAAGTGAGGATGTGGAGCAAGGAAGGATAAACTTGATCATGGGGAATAGGAAAGCTATACCTGTTACCAAGATTGGAGTTTATACTTTATCGCTAAGTAGTGGGTTTAGTTTAGATCTGAATAAGTGTTGTTATTCGCTAGGAATGGCAAGAAATATTATTTCCTTCCATGCTTTGTACAAACAAGGGTTTACCTTTTCATTTAATAATGAAGTTGGTTCTATTGATGCTTTCTTTAATAATATTCTTTATTTTAAAGCATTACCTTGTGATGGTGTGTATGAAGCTGTATCTGTTGTTGATAACTTAGGAAATAATGTTTTGTGTATTGATTCTACTAATAATAACTTGGATAAAGCATCATTATGGCATTGTCGTCTTGGACATATAAGCAAGAAGCGCATAGGCCAACTCCAAAAAGATGGAGTCTTGGAGTCGTTTGACCTAAAGTCAGATGATAGTTGCGAATCATGCTTACTTGGAAAAATGACAAAGTCACCCTTCACAGGTTCATGTGAGAGGGGTGAAGGATTGTTGGACCTTATACACACGGATGTGTGTGGACCATTCAAACATGCCACAAGGGATGCTAATCGTTATTATTTGACTTTTACTGATGATTATAGTAGATATGGATATGTCTACTTGATCAAGCATAAGTCAGAGAGTTTCGAGAGGTTTAAGGAATTTAACCAGGAAGTCGAGAATCAATTGGGCAGGAACATTAAGATGCTTCGATCCGATCGTGGTGGTGAGTATCTTAGTTCAGAGTTCCTCGACTATCTAAGGGAATGTGGGATAGTCTCACAGTTGACACCTCCCAGGACACCACAGTTGAATGGTGTGGCTGAGAGGCGTAATCGAACCTTGTTAGATATGGTTCGTTCCATGATGAGTCGAGCTACGCTACCAATCTCATTCTGGGGGTATGCCTTAGAGACTGCCGCCCATATTCTTAATCTAGTCCCTACAAAGAAAGTTGCCAAAACTCCTCACGAGATGTGGACTGGTAAAGTACCTAAACTAGACCACATCAAGATTTGGGGTTGCGAGGCTTTCGTGAGACGCGAGACTCATGATAAGCTCGAACCTCGAAGCGAGAGGTGTATTTTCATCGGTTACCCACAGCGATCCTTTGGTTACCTCTTCTACAGACCTAGTGACAATGTGGTCTTTGTAGCAAGAAGAGGTGTCTTTCGAGAAAGAGAGTTTATAAGCCAAGGAGACAGTGGGAGGCAAATTGATCTTGAAGAAATTCAAGAATCAAGCGGTGAAGGAACTTCAAACTCTAGCCCTCAACTTGAGGAGGAAACTCCTGTTGAGCCAATTGACAAATCTGTACCTCTGAGACGTTCCACGAGAGTTAGGAGTGCACCTGAGCATTACTATGGATTCCATATTACTGCAGAAGGTGAGACACTTATTAGTGATGAAACACTAGTAAGTCAAGCTGACCCTAACAGCTACGAGGAAGCCATGGCAGGCCCCGAGTCTGCTAAATGGAAAGAGGCTATGGATAGCGAGATACAATCCATGTATGACAATCAAGTTTGGAACTTGGTTGAAAATGTACCAGGTCGTAAGACAGTAGGGTGCAAATGGGTCTTCAAGAAGAAGACCGACATGGATGGTAAAGTACACACTTATAAGGCTAGACTGGTTGCAAAGGGCTTCTCTCAAATTCCTGGAGTGGATTATGATGAGACCTTTTCTCCGGTAGCCAAGATTAAGTCTATTCGGGTTCTGTTAGCCATAGCTGCATTTCATGACTATGAAATATGGCAGATGGATGTCAAAACCGCTTTCCTTAATGGAAAGTTGGCTGAAGATGTTTACATGAGTCAGCCAGAGGGTTTTGTCAGTAACGAGTACCCTAATAGAGTGTGTAAGCTTGAGAAATCCATTTATGGATTGAAGCAAGCACCTCGCAGATGGAATCTTTGCTTTGATGAAAAGGTCAAGGAATTTGGCTTTTCTAGGAGTGAAGATGAATCTTGTGTGTATGTCAAGGCTAGTGGGAGTATAGTTAGCTTTTTGGTACTGTATGTGGATGACATACTACTCATAGGAAACGACATTCCAACCCTGCAGGAAGTTAAGTCCTGGCTTGGGAAGTGTTTCGCTATGAAGGACCTTGGTGAAGCTGCCTATATTCTAGGGATAAGAATCTTGAGAGATCGGAGTAAAAGACTAATTGGACTTAGTCAGAGTACCTACTTGGATAAGGTGCTGAAGAGATTCAGCATGCAGGATTCCAAGAAAGGAGAGTTACCCATCCAGAGTAACACCAGATTGAGTAAGACACAAAGCCCTAGCACTGAGGCTGAGATAGCAGAAATGAGTCGAACACCTTACGCTTCGGCTGTAGGATCGATCATGTATGCTATGACGTGTACTCGACCCGATGTAGCTTTTGCCTTGAGCATGGTTAGCAGGTATCAGGCAAACCCTGGCAAGGCACACTGGACTGCGGTAAAGAATATCCTCAAGTACCTGCGGAGGACTAAGGACTGGGTTCTTACCCTCGGTGGGAGTGATGACTTGAGAGTCGTTGGGTATAGTGATGCTAGCTTCCAGACTGATAGGGATAATTTCCGCTCCCAGTCGGGCTGGGTCTTTACCCTAAACGGAGGAGCAATTTCTTGGAAGAGTTCCAAGCAAGAGACAGTGGCAGATTCTACTTGTGAATCAGAGTATATTGCAGCTAGTGAAGCAGCAAAGGAGGCGATATGGCTGAAGAACTTCATTGGAGACCTTGGAGTTGTACCAGCTATTAAAGAGCCAATGGAAATTTTCTGTGATAGTGAAAGTGCTGTTGCCTTAGCCAAGGAACCAAGGGATCACGGGAGATCCAGACACATCGACAGAAAATACCATTTCATCAGACATCGGATCGAAGAAGGACTCCTCGTGGCAAAGAGGGTATCATCAGATGAGAACCCAGCAGATCCCCTCACGAAGGGACTGAGTAGGGTTAAGCATCTCCAGCATGCTCGGAGCATAGGGCTGAAGGATGATATAAGTTTTAGTAGTTAGATAACCCGGAAATTTGTAAAGTGTAATTGACATTTGATGATGAATAAAAGGTGTTTTATTTATGAGTAAAGTGTTGCTATCTCTTGTCAATCGTTTACTATATTTCTTTTGCATGTTTTGACTTCCAGAATAATTTTGTTTGGTATAACATATTATTCAAATCTCCACAGTCGGTCATATGTTGGAAGTAGATATGAATCAAGACTGTCATGTTTGGTTGTAGAGGTCTTGGACAAGGCTACAACAATCATGAGTGCTCATAAGTTCTGAGCATTGGACACAACCCACGCTCACTGGAATCACTTCATGGAATTTTATCTCGAGTGATCGTGAGACGGTAATATCATATAAGTCTTCAAACCTAGAGATATGATTTGTTACTTACAAGTTGGTTATGCATTGACTGTACGAAACCGCATTGGTAACTCGATGTTATAAAACGTACTTTTGTGTGTAATTCAATAAGTGGTAGAACAAACATATGAGTCGAAGTTTATCTGTTCCTTCTTGGATTAGAAGCTGGTATCTGGGCCCCTCGATGATTTTGTTTTGACCCATGTACCGGGCCCGGTCAGAACTAAGTTGATGTGTTCAATTAAGTTCTATGTCAAACAAATCGGAAATCGGGAAACAAATGCTGGACAATAGGCAAGACAATGTTCCATGTATTTGTTTGGCTGATATCTAGAACAGAGGATTATATGATCACTTATCTTAAATGGCGTATCATCATCTTCTCAGTTCCGAGAGACCTTGAAAGAGCTACGATTGCTGGTCGGTTCCTAAAGTACTAGAGATATAGTTATTAGACTTATCCAAGTGGGAGACTGTTGGATAAGGTGTCTAAGTCCATAACTATTTCGGGCTTGTACTTGACCCGACCCGGCATGGTCCATTTGGGTTGCATGGCACCATGCAATTGGATAGACTAAATGAGAGAAATAACACTTGGAGATTATTAATATATTATAAGTTCTAATATATTAATAATATTATTTGATTAGTTTGATCAAGAATTAATTTGGAATTAATTAAGTGATCAAAGGATAACTAATTAAATATATGGGTTGATTATGTAAATCATCCATATCTTGTATAGTGGACTAAGAGGCTCCATGGATTATCAAGTTGGGTTCTACCCATAGGATACTCCATGGATGCTCCATGGGAGTTACAAACCCATGGGTCATGGAAATGAAGAGTCATGACACATTAGGGTTTACATGGTGTAACCCTAGATGTGTCAACACTATATAAGAGTCCCATTCTCCACAAAATTGGCTACACAAGTTAGACACTAAGAAACTAGAGGGCTTGGCCGATTTTGAGAAGTGTGTGTTATCTCAAGAGTCTTTCCAAGAGCATTTGGTGTTGTGTGAAGCATTTGAGGCATCACACTTGGGGTGCTAGGCTCACAAGGCTTCAAGGAACACAAGCAACAACAAGGTAAGTTATTCTATCTATGATTCAAGTTAAAAATTGTTCCCCATGTATGCTAGATAGGAATATAACCTTGGAATTCAACTTTGCATGATAATTAGACAAACATAGATCCAAGGTTATTAGGGTTGCATGTACACTTAGGAAGTGTTAGAATGCTCAAAACCCATCACCTACAACACGAAGCAGGACCCGACTCAACCCAACCCCCAAACAAACAACCATGTGCACATATGATAGATAATCACATAACAGTCCATAGACGAATGAACCGAGCTAGCAGATCATATATCATAGCAACATCCTAACCAGGATACCGACCTAACTGATCACTAACATAGCATGATCCTAAAACCATGACAATCATGTGCACATAGATATCATATAACACTAGCATGTATACATATAACAGTCAATCCGATCTAACAGGTCATAGCAACAATCCTATAACCAGGATATTGACCTAACCGGTCACTAATATAGCATATCACCATCCTAACTACCAGGATGTAAATCAGTAAGCATAACATGCAATAATCGAAATACAATCCATAAAGGGACGACCTTGGTGCCTTAGACCCTGTCGATATATTGAGGATAACTCACCTTGCTATGCCGGATAGAACCACGCGATCACGCTCCCGAAACACCGCCCCAAACTCCAACACCTATAACCATCAATGATCCAATTCATAAATATCCGCTTACCAATTACTCTCAAAAGTCAAACTGGTCAACCCTTGGTTTAAGGTAAAAGTCAACTGTCAAGGTCAAAAGTCCATGTTGACCTCAATTCGTCGAGTACTCTCAGCTACTCGCCGAGTTCTTGCATAACTTGCCAACTCACCGAGTCACCATGCCACTCCCCGAGTCCAAGGCAATATTCATCAGACTCGTCGAGTTGTTCATCCAACCCGTCGAGTTCATGACCATCTTCATATGACTCGCCGAGTCTACCATGCGACTCACCGAGTCCCTTCAGTCCTTCATCCATACAGATGCTTTTTAATCCATGCCAAGGCTCCATACTACAGATCCAAGCTCCCAAGGCATGCTTGTCATGTAAAGTTGCAAACTTTACGTGCATGCAAGGCTCTAATGACTAAAAATGCCAAAACCAAGCTTGAAATGGGGTTTTACACTTAAGGAGGGGTTCATGCTTGCCAAAACTGATAGCTTTATGGACTTATAAATCAAAGAGAGTTCAGATATGAAGTTACAACTTCAGATCTAAGCTCATACCCAATAATAGCTTCATAACCAAGCCAAGAAGCCCTAACTTCGTCCAAAGAGGTTTAGAAAGGAATGAGGCCAAGATCATGAATTGATACCTCAAATGAAGCTAGCTGAGATAGACCTCATACCCACAACATTCTTGCTTCCGACTTGTTGATCTTCAAGCTTCTTGCATCAAGGTCTTCTTTCCAAGCTTGAAATTTACACTAATATGGAGCACACACACGGATTAGGGTTTCTGGACTCTCAAGAGGCTGCAAAGGAACTAAAGGAGGCTAATGATCCCTTAAATATGGTGCTAAACCCCGAAAATTAGGGTTTCACCCTCCAGCTCCAACTCGTCGAGTCACTCTTCCGACTCGACGAGTTGGTCACTTAAACAAGTGGCCCAAACCCGCTGCTACTCGACGAGTCAGGAAACCAACTCGTCGAGTAGATCTTGAATTCATGAGAATTCATAACCATAAATTGGTATTCGAGAATTGGGGCATTACATAATGTTCAACAGTTCAGTGATGACGAAGCTTCCATGACAACCCGACAATTCAAGGTTCTTCAAGAAAAGTTGGATAAATTGATTGAATCATCTAAATTCACTTCGAACCCAGATTACTCAATTGCAGCTCACAAGGCTTTGCTCCAAACGATGAAAAAAGAGCATTCTACCATTCTGGAAAAGGCAAATAAAGCTGTTGAGGATTCTTCGTCTGTTTGCAAGGAAACGTCTGAAAAAGTCAAAAAGCTAATTTCTGATGCTCAAGCATTTATGGGTACCTTCCAGACATCCTTCGAAACTAACAATGCCAAAGCGAATCAGGTGATTTCTAGTCTTGGAACTACTATTCACACTGAGAAGGATGCCTTTAAGAAGATTCGTACCGACATTCAATCTGATAACACAGAGCTCTACACTTCCATCTCTTCAAAAATTGACAAGCTTCATGCGGATTTGGCATTGGAGAACAAGATAATGGATGAGCCTGTAGTTAAAACCGAGAAGGTGAAAGTTCTCTCAGTCAAATTAGCTCATGCAAATTCCAAAAATGATGAGCTGAAATCTAAGAATGCCATTATCAGAAGCTGCGTGGCTGATGTGAATACCGATTTGCATAACTTGGTTGAGACTCGTGATTCTCTCCTTATAGTCTCCATCCGTTAGCATCTAGCAAAGACATTAAAGCCAATCTTCTTAATGCCCGCCAGGATTGTTGGTGTTTCGGAATCAATTTGTTCCAAAACAAGGGGGAGAACCTGCGAGAACTTCTAGTGCAGGCACATGAACAAGAACTTATGATGATGATGAAAATGAGCAGAAACCCAAGTCAAACGAACCAAAGGATAATGTAGCTTCGAGTTCAAGAGGAAAATAAAAGGTGATAGATGATGATGAAGAAGAAGAAGAGGATGATGATGTGTTGCTTAAGAATAAATCTCGCACTACAGAACTTAATGAAACTCTGCGAGTAGCTAAAGAAGCTAAGGAAAAAGAGAAGGTAGCTCGTGACGCAGGGGAAACATTGAAAGCTCAGAAACTTTTGTTTCCTTTGTGGCCTTAGGCGCATTTAACGAGTGAAACGATTGATAATCTGAGCGTATACTAGCTAGAACCTGTTGTTTCATTCAAACTAGAGAACTCTTTGGACTCACAGCTCGATCTGCCGATGACTCTGAAGGCTTTCAAGTTTCGATGCTTCGATAGGGTTGCAAACATTTGATTTATCTGGTTCTGGTGTTGATCAAATGTTCTTATCCTTTTATCTAAAGCACATGAGGCCACAATACGAAACGTGGTGCTCGAAGAAGATCACTGCTGTTAAGGTGTTTGGACCGATTGAAATAGAGAGCTTTCCGAATGATCGTTTTAAAGTTGCAAGGGGTGCTACGAGTCAGGTATACGAGTTTACTCTTGTAGATATTCCATGCCTGAACTCGTATGATTAGATTTCGTTGCTCAAATTATTGATGAGAGATGAAAAGAAGTTCAAACCGATCATTTCACACCTGAAGAGAATGTTAGTCTCGTACATGCTGGAGGTTGGAAAGTTGGTTGTTGAAATAGCAGCAGTACTGTGAAGGTAGCCAATAGTCTTGCCCAAGGAAGCTCCGAAAGACCTTGAAAA
Source organism: Lactuca sativa (assembly GCF_002870075.4). NCBI lineage: Eukaryota > Viridiplantae > Streptophyta > Magnoliopsida > Asterales > Asteraceae > Lactuca > Lactuca sativa. The sequence goes on from NC_056623.2 coordinate 55,297,264, forward strand.
AATGAAGTTGGGCAAAATACAAAAAGATGGATGGTGTTTGGCTTTTCAAGTCCGAGATAGACCTGATGTTGACTTTCATAAAGCTTGCTTTCATCTGCTTCATAAGCATCTTTTCTCCACATCTTGTCTTGAATACACTATGGAGATGATGAATAAGAACAAAGCAAACAGTGCCGGAGACAAGAAATGTTTCTCGGATGTGATACTTTGGTATATCCAGGTTCGCAAGACACTGCTGAGCATAATGCTGAAACTTTTTACAGTTCAGAGACGTCAGCAACAATAAAGAATCTGCCTTCCTAATTGACACAAAGGGGGAGATTGTTGGGGCTATATTGTTTTGTGTCAATTTTGTATTATATTATTATAGTCCATTAGTAACGGGTTGGGCCAATCCACGCGATTATTTATTGTCCTAGGGTTAGGGTATTTATAGTGCATGTATGAACCGTGTATTGTATCGATCTTCTCTTAAACCTACACTGCCTTTATAGTAGCAGTTCTTAATCGAGCTCTTCTAATGCAGTTCATATTAATCATTCATCACAACTTTGATCACTATTCTTTGTGTTTGATTACTTTACCTGATTGAATCTATCGATCTTATATGTTTTAAGCTTATCAATCTTAGACCTTCTTGCTCTTCATTTTGCAATCCTTCGCAAAATGATTTTCACCTTGACAGTTGTGACACCTGATTACTTCATTATCATCATAGGACTTCGACTTGTTATCTTGAACCCTTGTGTTCTTCCTCTAAGAGTTGTAACCTTCAAAATTTGAATTCTGAGGGTTGAAGCTTTGTTGATTGTTGCTTCCTCCTTGGGAGTTTCCAAAGTTCTGATGATAGTGTTGGGGTTGCTAATAACTTTGTGCTTTGAAGTTCCCAGTTGGCTTGTTCACAAACTTCTTGAAGTTTGGATTGAACTTGGTCAGGAGTGCCAAACATTCTTCGTACACATTTTCCTCATTAATTTGAGGAGATTCCATTATGGTTCCAATGAAAGCTTGATTATTTGCCATGTACCTATTTGCTATCTAAAGAGGTTGTTAAGTTGGCATGTAAGGATTCTGATTGTACTGTTGAGCCATACTCAAACTTGATAAGGATACGCTCCAAATCCTTGGTTGGTAAATTGATAAGAAAAGCGGTTTGGGATTAGATTATGATGTGCAATCAAGCTTTGAGAATGATTTGCCATAGATGCTGAATTTCCCAAGGCAATTCCTTGATTATCAAAGGGAGTTACTTGAGCTAGCTTGTTGACTTTTGGCTCATGTTGTTACAGTTCAGCATACAAATCAAACAAAGATATGGTGTCTAAGTTGGTTGTAGTTTGCAGTATGATCATGTGCACTGTATCCCATTTAGGAGATAGACTATTCAAGAATTTCAGATTGAAACCTCTTGCGATCTTTCACCTTTGAGCTTCTTCACCCTATTGACAACAATGTTGTACCTATAATATGCATCAAAAAGAGTTTCATGAGGTAACATTTTGAAGTTGTCCATATCTATCAATGCGGCTTTCTTCCTGTTTGCAAGAATCTTGTCAGTTACCTCGAATTCTTTCTTGAGTGCATTCCAGACATTGAAGGGTGAACTCTTATCTTCATCAGGAAATTCTCATAGATGTCATGAGGAATTCTAGATAAGAGCTCTTGAATTGCCTTAGCCTCAAACTTATTGATTTTCCTCTTATGAAGTTGAGCAACAGAGGAAACAAATCCAAATATACTTTGGAGGTTTTAGGAGAGACATTAGCTTTAGGAACTCTGATATCATTCAGAAATTTTGCAACATGTTTTCCAGTTGAAATGAAGTTCCAAATGTCAAATTCATGGCCTTCTAGGTAGTACTTGATGCGATTTGCCCATGAAGTGTATTCACTAGACACAAGGATAGGTGCACGATTTCTTTCTCCAAGACTGTTTGCAACTGAAACTGAATAGAGAACATTTTGGTTTTGATTCATACTTGCCATTGAGATTAGGTGATACTAGTTTGAAACTTAAAAAAAATATTTTTTGTGAAATTTTTTCTAAGTCTCAAAGTCGATCACTCAAGCTCTAATACTAACTGAAGAAGATGAGAAAAATTCAGTAAACCTAGACTAGAAGAGTCCAAGCGTTGAAAATACTAAAATAAAGTTTCAGAATCGTCAAGTGGCAAGTAGTGCGAAAAATAAGGAGTTGTGAATCACTAAGTTAATGATAAAAGGTTTTTTTTTATTTTCAAGATCAATGATTCAAAAGCGTCTCATATTCATAAAGATTTAGTTACAAGTGTTTGAATAGTAAACACACTAAAACACTCAAATCGTTCTATGAAATCTAGTCTGAATAGTAAATGAGTAGAATGATCAGGAATGATGCAGAAAGAGCCAGGAAGAGCAACTTTATAATGGATACTAAAGGGCTTATTTATAGGCTTTGGAAAGCCCATGGCATGGCTTGAACAATCAGGTGTTGACAAGTCATCAAGACTTAGTCATCAGTTGACACCTTTGCGTTTCGTTAGTATTTTGTTAGGGTTCCATCCAAGTTATGAGTCTTCATATTTATTGAGCCTTCTTGATCAAAATTGAAAATTTGATGAGCAACATGAGCATCTTGTTGCTTAGTTGTCTTTTAAGATGTCATCAAACTCCCAAAGTGTCGTTGGTCAAGTTGAGTTGTTTCTTGAATGTTGGACTGTATCTTGAACTTGAAGATGTACAACTACATGTTCATGATGGACCATGAACGGACTGCATGTGCCATTGAGTATTTGGATGTGCCTTCATTGTACATGATGTGTCATGTGAAATCATGTTGAGCCATCAATGTGATCATGTTGATCCATTGACTTGAGATGAGCCACCAAGTATTCATGTTGATCCATCAACGTCTTGTTGTGCCATGGAGTTGTGGATGGGCCAACAATGTTTCTGATGAGCCATCAATATTCTAGATGATCCATCAATTAATGTCTTGATGCTCCACATATGATCTAGATGTGCTATCTAAGATCACAAAGGTCCAAATTGCTTTCTTCAAGTGCTCCATGTTAGCTGCAAGTGCTCCAACATATGATTCTTCAAACACTTATTGAATCTTCAGGATCTTTCCAACCTAAAACATTATGATAATGTTTTTTTAGAGAGATATAAATATAGACTCAACTTATTTCAAGTGAAAATCACATAAAAATATTTCCAACACTTGTATGATGAAGGGCTTAGGGTAGAATCAAGTATTTGACTGTCTGTAGGATCCAATGCTATGTATGATTAGCATACACAAGTGTTGCAGGGTTGGTGGAAGTTTCATGGATGAGTTATGTGGGGTCATCCAGCTAGTGAAGGAATATCCAACCTTTATCTAAGAAGTGAGAATAGGATGTATGCATATTCTAGTGTGTGTTGTTAGGCTTGTTGTAATGATTTTCTAAGACAAATACGGGTAGGTGCGGAAGGTAGCATGGTCCCATACTATTGGAAGCGCAGGACCTGTACGTGTAGCAAGGAAGTCACAACTCTTAAGGTTTTGTTGTGGAATTGTTTCTATGGTATGATATGCACCTCATATGATACTTTTTGGTTTATTTTCAGTATGGTAGTTATGAGGCGATTTGAGTCAGGATTCCAATCAGGAGTTGGAGCGAGTCCCCACGATAGGCCAGGGTTGTTTGAGGATCAAGTTAAGGAGATGATTCATAATGAGGTTGTTTCTATTATCCAGTGGAAGATATCAAAGTTGTTTGGGTCCATCAAGACTACCATGATGAAGTTCTTTGAAGACCGATACACTGCAATTTCTAAGGCTACTGCGTTTGCAGCTACCGCGACCGTTGCTGCTGCGGGGATTAGCATGGGGAGAGCCTTGTAGTACTGGGACTTCGACAATATGAAGCCCCCGATGTTCGATGGGGTTCATGATCTGATTATTGCTATGAGGTGGTTATCAGACGTTGAGGGATGTTTCTTTACTTTTTCATGCCCATCTGACCAGAAGGTCAAGTGTGCTCTGAAATTTTTTCGATCTAGAGCAAAGGATTGGTGGAGATTAGTGACAATCTCGTACACTCCAGAGCAGAGCACTGCCGTGACTTGCGAGTAGTTCTCTGAGATGTTCCCCTCAAGATATGTTCCATTGGTGGAGTGGGAGAGGATGGACCAGGAGTATTTAGAACTGAGGCAAGGGACTGAGTCGGTTATTGAGATTACAAAGATGTTTACATAGAGAGCTACATTTTGTCTTGAGTTTTCTACTTCTGAGCAAGCTCAAATAAGCCGGTACTTGAACATGTTCAAGACGTCTATCTGCCACTTCATATCCACACAATGCCATGGTACATTTGTGGAGTTGCAGGAGGCCGATAGGAGGCAGTAGATCGAGATGGAGCTCCAGGTGAGAGAGCGGAGGTGGCCCCGATTCAGGCATAGCTTACGCGAACCGGTTCAAGCCTGCTGATTCAGGATCTGGAAGGAAGAGGGGCCGCACTTGTAGTAAGTGAGGCAGGGTTCATGAGGGTATTTGTCGATCTTCATCTGGTTGCCACAAATGTAACAATGAGGGGCATTGTGCCAAGGATTGTTGTTAACAGGCTCAGGTACTGAGCACAAGGATTTTCTATCACTGGGACCAGGTGCACCATAAGAAGGCCAAGTGACCTTTGCTTACTACTAGAACTGTGCATGCTCTGAAGCTGGCTACTCTGAGGATCACTGATGGGAGCCAGGACAGGGCGGATCCCCCCAAGGCTCGAGGTTACGATTTTCAGCTCATGGCAAAGGAGGCCAGGGCGGCACCAGACGTCGTTACTGGTATGTTTCTATTTATTATTATGTCGATTATTTTATGGTATGCTTATGTTTTTGTTTCTTGTAAGTACATTCTTAGTGCATTCTTTTCCTGCTCTTATGGTATTCGACTCGGGCGCGGAGATGCAAGAGCATTATCTTGATTTATTCGCGGCAGCCAACTTCGAGGACGAACTCTAGTTCAAGTAGGGAAGAATTGTAACATCTTGATGATGAGGTATTTTCAAATTTAACCTTAAGTATGAAAGAATATTGCATTTTGAACCTTGGGTTTGAAAATATTGCAAGTATGGCCTATAGTGGCATTTTGGTAACATTGGCCAAGATTAGTATGCTTAGCATACGTTGTGTGCGCTAGGCGTACTAAGGCAGACCCTAGTACCCTAGGCGTACACCTCGTATGCAGCGCGTGATGGGTTTTGAGCACTATAACATACCTATGGTGCACATACAACCCTAATGCTTTGGATCTAAGTTTTCTCTAGTTATACATGCAATATTCTTTTTCCACCTAACTAGCATAAAAGTTTGATATTTGAATCATAAAAACTAGTTAGATGATTACCTATTGTTGTATCTTGTAGAAGTTGGTCTTTCAAGAGCTTAGCACCTCAAGTGTGATGCCTCAAATGTTTCACAAAACACCACCAATAATTGGATGACAATGAGAGAGAGCTTGGAGCACCAAAAATTGGGTATATTCTCTTAGAATACTCTTGGTCACCATTTTAGAGGCTTAGAGGTTACATATATAGTGTAGAATTCCAAGAGTCACTTGTAAACCCTAATTCTTACACTTAAGCTTATGATCCAACAATTGATGTGGACTAACACTTTATGGACTATCTCATAAGCTTAGTCCATCACAAATCAATCATGGATCATTAGCCAAAACCATATGTATCACTGAGTTACATAATCAGTCCCCGCTAATTTAGTCAGCCTCTTTTGATCACTAAATTAATTCCAAATTAATTCTTGATCAATACTAATTAAATTATTTCTCAAATAATATATTATACTTATTATATATTAATAAATCACAAATAACCTCTTTCTCAAATATCCATCCTATCAAATTGTTCTGGTGAATGCAATCCAAAATGGACCATGCTACTATCGGGTCAAGTAAATACAAATTATAATTATGGGTTTAGACACCTAATCCAACAGTCTCCCACTTGGATAAGTCTAATAACTATAACTGCCAATGCAACTTCAAAATCCGATTAACAATTGTAGCCCTCGAAAGCCGCTGTCAAATTCTGACATGTCCTATAGATAAGGGATCATACAGTCCTCTGTTCTTCAAGATATCATTTGGACAAATACATGGAACGTAGGCATACATATTGTCCAACAGTTTGTATCCCCATTTCCGATTTTTTTGACATAGAACTTAATTGAACACATCAATTGAGTCCTGACTGCTCCCGTCAGATAAGTCAAGACAAAATCATCGAGGGGCCCAAGATATCACTTTTAATCCTCCTAGGACAAAAAGAAAAAGATAAACTTCAACTTATATGCTTGTACTAATTACTTGTTAAGTTATACACAACAGTACGTTTTATAACATCAAGTTATTGATGCATTTTCGTACTATCAATGCACAACCAACTCATATATCTTGGTTTGAAGACTATACGATATTATCGTCTCACAATCACTCGTGATAATTTCCATGAGGTGATTCATATGAGCGTGGGTTTAATCCAATACTGAAATTTTATTTCAAGAGCACTCATGAATGTTGTAGCAACCTTTTGCTATGTCTAAACACTTTAGACAATCTACAAGCCAATTCATGACAGTCTTGTCTCAATACCTACTTCCAAAGTATGATCGACTGTGGATGGCATAATCTTATTATTCTGGAAGTCAAAACTTGCAAAATGAAATAATAATAAACAATTGACACAAGATAGTCACTTTACACATAAATAAAACTATATTTATTTAATCATCAAATGTCAATTACAATTTATCTATTACAAGTTTCTAAACAACTATTGTGACATCCGGGCTCCCAGGTATATCACACACACATATATATATATATATATATATATATATATATATATATATATATATATATATATATATATATATATATTTCTAAGATCTATTGAGAAACTTGACGAGTTGGTGCCTCAACTCGTCGAGTAGAGACAAATTGACCGCGTAGGTTTAATAACCGACTTGACGAGTCAGAGAGCCGGCCTGCCGAGTTGGCGCTGTGAGTTGAAACCTTAAATCTCCAGGGTTGGTGCCTATTTAAATGAACATATGTCCTCATTTACACCTCACCAGCTACCCAACTCCCCTGTGTGAAACCCTAATCGGCCATTGAGCTAAGAGAGAGTGATAGAGCTAATATTTGAGTGTTTTGGTGAATCATTTGAAAGGGTAGAAGTGAGATACAAGCAAGGAACGAGGAGAGGCTGTGGGATCCCGTATTCTTTCACTTGGAGCTTCTCTTGGGAGGTAAAAGTCATCACCTTGCTCATCATGTTGTTTATATCTTGTTAATGAGGAACTTTTGGGTTATTTTTTTTCCATATTTCCTTGAGATTTGGTATGACTTGTGCTTGCCAAGCATTGAGACATCAGATCTGAACCTTGTGAGGTCTATAGAGTCTAAAGGTCCCAACATCCATCTATAAAAGAGTTATTGTTCTTAAACACCTTAGTTAGAGCTTGTAATGGCATTATGGAGCAAATATGCCATGCATGAACGTAAAGATCGAAGCTTTATGTAACATTTGAACCTTGCGAGGCTAGATCTAGAGTTTGGAGTAGTAGATCTGCCTTAAAACGTCTGAATGAGAATTTGACATAAGGGACTTGATGAGTCAATGACCTGACTCGATGAGTCGGCTAGGGTTTTTCCCGATGAGTCTGGACATGGGTAACTCGGTGAGTTGATGAGACAACTCGACGAGTTAAGTTGGGTTTTTGCGATATTCTGAAGGAACAAGGGGGACTCAGTGAGTCGTATAAATGCACTCGATGAGTCAGTTCTAGATGGACAGTTGACTCGGGTGTTGATGTGACATCCCCATTTTCACGGCCAGTAAAGATCGATTTTGTTTATGCTTTATAAAAATCAGAGTACCTCTTTTTAATAAAAATGTGCGGAATTTGTTCCCAGTGAAACATGATAAATACGTTATCAGGGCATTTTCGAAGAAAAGTATTTTTATTCATTTCAAAACATTTGGGATGTCATCGTCAATATAGAAACATAAGCATAAACAGAACTTACATTCATTATCACTAGTGATTTATATCTCCTTAATCTCTTAGTGTAATGTGACTTCATATCAACACCCGTGATATAAATAAACTGAGTGGGTCAGGTTGGGAAACCTGGTGAGTACATAGGGTTTTCAACCCACAATAATATAATTATTATGTTTAATCATCAAACAGTTAACCCAATTACCCATCCCCATTATCTTCTTTACTCTTAAGGATCTACCCTAAGAATCAGCTATTTCTCATTCATTCATTCCTAAGGATTATCCTAAGGAATAGGTACGAAGTCCATCATTGTCAATGACACAGCTGTCAAGCACAGCTGCTAGTTCTATCACTTAGGCGCAGCTACCAGAATTGTGACATTCTATGTTAGGCGCAACTGCCAGTATCGTCCTTCGAGCACAGCTGCTAGGGTTATCTCATTTATTGACAGTATCATTTTCGAGAGTCCACTCGCAATACATGTCAATGGGTTTTTAGAGTACACCTGTGAACACATCGTTCACAACACCTATAGGTTGCGAGCCTGCTAGTGTTCCACTGGACTGTCTAGAATAGTTCGTGGTTGTCATCCATACTCTGCTAGATGACGGGGCCAACATTTGGGAATATGGCTTCTCACATCGTCCACCTCTCACCCTTACCTCATGGTTTATATCACCTCTCAACTCATCGTCCAACTCATATTTCATCTACCCATGTTTTACCCAACATATTACGTAGATATAAATACATATACAGTTTAAATCATATAAAACTTGTATAAAATCGTTCATCCAACATAGATAGCAAGTATACAGATAATATGCACACATAGCACGTAGTTTATATAAAATACTTCATATCTATGTGTAAGATGAAAGGGACCATGCACTCACTTGAAAAGGTGGTGATTCCGAACTCAGACAGCGCTTCGCTTCTTATAAATAATTTCCTTTGACGAAACCTAGTATTATTACCACTAGAGTTTAGTCTATTATTCGCCGAGACTAATTAATAGTCTAGCTATTATTAATATTATATAAGCGTTAAACAATACTTATATAACCCATAATAATAGCCCAAGTACTTATTATAAGTTCCTAATAACGTTACTATAATTAAATAAAAGCTATATTAAAAATAGCGTATGCGTAGCTCACTTACAATGGGTTTTATAGAAAACCGAGCTTTGCTTGGAGCAGCGTTCCCGAGCCGAAAAGCTCTTCTTCTAGGAGCCGTCAAGCACTCTGGGGCTTCCGCCTCGTGCTAGGGAGGTTCCCTAGGCTTTTCGGGGGGGGGGGGGGGGGGGGGTTCGGGGCTAGAGAGAGGTTTTAGAGAGAGAGAGAGAGAGTAAAGAGAAGAAAGAATGGGAAATGTGTGAAAAAATGAGGGTGGAGAGGTTCTATTTATAGGGTGAAATATGGCTGAACTTGGTGCCACATGTCACCATCTGGTGGCAAGAATTGGGGAGAAAGCAATGGTCAAGATTGTGCCACGTCACCCATTTTCGCACAACACACTTCAGACTTCTAAAATCCGTACCTTTCACATACTAAATCCATTTTTGACGTTCTTTATATCCACACGTAGGTAAAAATAAGATCTACAACTTTCATTTTGACTCCATCGGCTAATTCTTGACCGATCTTAAATTTAACAGTACGAGAAGATTATACTGTTAAATGTCAGCGTAAAATTCATAACTTCTACATACGGACTCTGTTTTTGTCTGTCTTTTTACCGTTGAGTTCCTATTAATGAGATCTTCAACTCTCATTTAGGTTGCGTAGGCCAAAAACTGCTCGATCTAAAATTCGAATTTCGGGTTGTGCACTGCTAAGCCAAATCTTAGAAAATTCATAACTTCCTCATACGAAGTCAGATTTGGACGTTCCTCATACGAAGTCAGATTTGGGCGTTCTTTTTTTGTATGTTCTTGGTTTAACGTATACTAAAACTTTTGTTAATAATTCTAAGGCTAAAAAGTCCTCCATCGTAAATTCACTATTTACATCTCCCGGTGTCGTGTCGGTTTTGCCGTAAAACTTCGATGGACCATAAGTTCTTCGTTATAACTCGGATTTCGGTGTTCTTTATATGTACGGAACCCTTGAAACGTATTCTACAACTAGGTTAAGATTATTTGTTCTAAATAATCTTTTGTCGAAAAGTCATTTTCGACCCCTATTATCTCTAAATTGACTAGCCCGGATCTACGGACGTTACAATTAACTTCTGTTGACTTTAGGGTTTGGTCAAGGCAGGGATGATGGTGACCATGGAGGGGTAAAATGGTCTTTTACCCATTCTAAGAGTTTGAGAGAGAAAATAACCTAGTTTATTTCGAGTCGTGATTTAAGTGTTAATAGAGATTACTATCTTACGTGTTAGGCGGAGGCTAGTTCGAGATTCGTGTATGGGATTATTACTTGCTTGCTTACGAGGTGAGTCTTCTCATTATACTTAACTGAGTGGTAATACTGAGTGACCGAAGGGTCTTATTTGAGTTATTGGCCGGAGGGTCCTATGTGCTTATATTGAGTTATGTGATATTGTGCATTTTTATGTTTGTGATATATGTTATGTTATTCTGTGTTTTACTGAGATCGGACCGGAGGTTCCAAAACGAGTTGTGAGACTGGAGGGTCTTCACTGAGATATAGGACTGGAGGGTCCAACCCAAGTTGTGAGACCGGAGGGTCCTCACTGAGACACTTGACCGGAGGGTCCATACTGAGTCGTGAGACTGGAGGGTCTTCACCGAGACGCATGAGACCGGAGGGTCTATGTCGAGTTATAGCCATGAGAGGCTTATTATTTGTGTATGTGGTATTTTGGGGAACTCATTAAGCTTTTTGCTTACCATGTTGTGTGATATGTGTTTCAGGTACTTCTCAGGATCGCGGGAAGGCGTCGGCTTGATTGTACACACCGATTCAAGATTTTGTGGATGATTCTGGGATAGTGACATTTTATATGGATTGTGTTGAAACATGAGACAATTATGTTTTTGATAAATAGATTATGAGTTTTTATGTGTTATAAAAATGAAAAATTTGGTTTGAAAATTTACGTCTTTACAAGTTGGTATCACAGCCTTAGTTTGTGGGCTTCTAGTGTACCTTTGGGTATGTCTGAACTCAAACTGAGGATTTGAGAAAAAAATTCAAAAGAAATGATTTTTCTAAAATGAGAAAGAGTTTTTAAGAGAAAAACGAGTTGGAGCAGTCTGTACAATTAGCCAGAGCCCGGACGGTGATTTCCCAAAATACCCTTACTTATTTGTGTTATGAGATATTTATGAGATATTAGTGATGCATGCTAGAGGATAGGCTAAGTAATTCATATTTAGGGCTAGAGTTGCCTGATTTGTGATGCCTTAGCCTAGGAGTCATTGCTATCTATTATGTGCTTTGAGTATGTGCCGAGTAAGAATATCTAACAGGATAACTTAGAGAGAGAGTTATGAGTTGAGAGATAATCTAGGAGAGATATCTAGATGAGCATATCAGAGATCTACTGAGAGGGTAGCTAGCTATTCGTGAGAGTTAGAGTACTTGTGAACTGGGATCCTAGGAGGAGGACTTGGGGTGGCTACATGTTGGCGTGGAAGGTAGTATTGGGCCCATACTACTGAAAGCACCGGATCTGTATGTAACCCAAGTAAGAATCCTTAGGATACAAGGCAACAAGTAGGGACGGGTGATCGAGTGTGAGTATGCTTGAGCGAGTATCTGATGGTTTTTATGTTATGTTTCAGAGACATCATGGTGGGTACACGCCACAACCCAGGAGCAGTGGGACTAGTGATGAGGAGATCCGCAGGATCATCCATGATGAGGTGGCCGCAACCATTTGAGAGGCGATACCAGAGATGTTTGGGTCTATTAAGACCACACTAATTGAGACATTTGATGAGCGATATGATGCCGTTACTGAGGCTGGAGCTGTTGCAGCCACTGTAGCTGTTGCCGCTGCCAGGCCACAGGGAGGTGACTTGTTGTTGTTCCGGGAGTTCAGCAACACAAAGCCACCAGAGTTTGATGGGACATAGGATCTGATTTCTGCTATGAGATGGATCAATGACATTGAGGGATGCTTTTATAAGTATTGATTTCCAGAGAATCTGAGAGTCTGGTTTGCGCTGAACCAACTTCGCTTGGGAGTGAAGGACTGGTGGAAGTTTGTGACGACTGATTTTACCCCTGCAGACCATGCTGCAGTGACTTGGGGGAGGTTCACCAAGTTGTTTCAAGATGAGTATGTTCCCCAGGAAGAGAGGGAACTTTTGGCACAACAGTTTCTGTCTCTCAAGCAGAAGATAGAGTCAGTGAATGAGATTACGAGGATGTTCCATGAGAGGGCGATGTTCTGCCCTGAGCACGTGTCCACGGAGCAGGCACATGTAAGTCGGTATTGGATCATCTTGAGGAGGGATATTCGGGAGTTCATGGCGAACTCGTCTTATCGGACATTGGCTGAGTTGTAGACCAATGCCAGGAGGAGGGAGATTGAGTTGGAGATTCAGACCAGAGAGGAGGGAGAGCAGTAGGGGAGAGATAGGAGACCAACACAGTCGCAGCCGGTGGCTAAGCGGGCTAAGCCCAATGACTCGAGAGTTGGGGTCCAGAAGGGCCTCACTTGTAGAAAGTGCGGTAAGACCCATAGGGGATCTTGCTGGGCAGAGATTTGCTACAAATGCGGCAAGGAGGGGCACATTGCGAGGGACTGCCCCAAGGGATTTTCTGTTTGCTTTCACTGCAACCAGACAAGCCATAGGAAGGTTGAGTGTCTCCAGCTTACCTAGGGATCAGGCTAGCGTACCACTACTGCTGCTTTACGTGTTACTGATGGCCGGCCAGGGAAGGCCGAGCCTCCGAGGGCTCATGGGAGAGCATATCAACTGAGAGCGGAAGAGGTCCACGCCGCGCCTGATGTTGTTGCTGGTACATATCTCCTCATTTATGTTGTTTTGAGATTTATTTATACTTACATTGTGCTGTGTTTAAGTACTTTTCTTATGAGTTTTGTACCTGATTTAGTGTTGTTCGACTCGGGTGCGAGTCGATCTTTCGTGTCCTTAGCTCTTAGTCGCCATGTCAGTATTTGAAGGAAGGTGTTGAGTCGACCTCTGAGAGTTTCTATTGTCGACGAGCATGCGGTTTTTGCTACTGATGTATTTTGAAGGTGTGTACTAGAGATTTTTGGTGTTGAGTTCCTGATAGACATCATACCGATCACGATGGTTGATATCTATGTCGTAGTGGGCATGGACTGGTTGAGTCGGTTTGGAGCTGTGATCGACTGTGAGCGTTAGCTAGTGACTATACGAGACCCTAGTGGGGGAGTACTTACGGTATATGGCGAGGGTACTAAATCTGGATCAACTTTCTGCTTTGCTAACAGAGCGAGACAAAGTCTATAGTAGGGTTGCATGGGCTTTCTAGCGTATGTGATGGATAGGTAGGTTGCTACAGAGAGGTCGAGTTCTATCGCTGAGGTTTCGATAGTGTGTGATTTTCCGGATGTTTTTACCGAGGAGTTGTCGAGTGTGCCTACCGAGAGGCAGATGGAGTTCCAGATTGATTTAGTTCTGGGGGCGACACCTATTGCCAAGGCACCTTATCGCCTTGCACTGCCGGAGATGCAAGAGTTATCCTTACAACTCCAGGAGCTGTTGAGGAAGGGTTTTATCAGGCCGAGTAGCTCGCAATGGGGAGAACTGATCTTTTTTGTCAAGAAAAAGAATGGTTCACACCGGATGTGCATCGATTACTGGGAGTTGAATAAGTTGACGGTTAAAAACCGTTATCCACTACTGAGGATCGACAATTTATTCGATCAGTTGCAGGGGGCGTCTTGGTTTTCCAAGATCGATTTGAGATATGGATATCATCAGATGAGAGTCTACAAGGAGGATATCCTGAAGATGGTCTTTAGGACTTGTTATGGGCATTACGAGTTTGTGGTGATGCCTTTCGGACTCATCAATGCACCGACAACGTTCATGGACCTTATTAGCCGAGTGTGCAGGCCTATGTTGGATCGATCGGTGATTGTGTTCATTGATGATATTCTGGTGTATTCGAGGTCCAGAGAGCAGCATGAGGAGCATCTTAGAGAGATCCTTGGAGTACTGAGAACGGAGAGGCTTTACGCCAAATTTCCAAGTGTGATTTTGGTTATGAGAGGTCCAGTTTCTGGGATACCTCATTAATCAGAATAGGATATTGGTCGACCCGGCTAAGATTGAGGCAGTTATGAGATGGGAGGTGCCGAGATCCCTTTCCGAGATCCGGAGTTTTCTGGGTTTGGCCGGCTACTATCGGAGGTTTATCACAGATTTCTCCAAGATTTCCGTTCCTCTCACCAGGTTGACTCGGAAGGGTGTTACTTTTACTTGAGGGCCCGATCAGCACGCCTCATTTGAGAATCTTCACCAGAGATTGTGCAAAGCCCCAGTGTTACCCCTTCCCAAGGGAGTGGAGGACTTTGTAGTTTATTGTGATGCTTCTATATCCGGGATGGGTGCAGTGTTGATGCAGAGGGGGAACGTGATAGTGTATGCATCGGGGCAGTTTAAGCCTCATGAGATGCCGTATACCACCCACGATTTGGAGTTGGGGCGGTGGTCTTCGCCCTCAAGATCTGGCGTCCTTATTTGTATGGGGTCCAGTGTACCATATATACGGACCACAAGAGCCTGAAGTACCTCATGGATTAGCCCAACCTGAATATGCGAAAGAGGAGGTGGTTGGATGTAGTGAAGGATTATGACTGCGAGATCTTATATCATCCGGGAAGGCTAATGTGGTAGCCAACGCCCTGAGCCGTAGAGCAATGGGTGCTCTGAACCGAGATGTGTGCATGAGGATGACATCGATAACTCTAGTCTTAGATACCATTTGAGAGGCCTAGGTGGAGGCCGTGAGACTGAAGAACTGCAAGAGGGAGCGGGTTATTGGGCAGGTTTCTGAGTTTGAGATGGACAGTCGTGGGCTTATGATTTTCCAAGGGCAGATTTGAGTGCCCTATACAGGTGGAGCTCCACGTATATTGATGTAGGAGGCACATAGATCGAGATTCTCGATCCACCCAGGGGCCACTAAGATGTATTTGGACTTGAAGAGAGACTAATGGTGGCCCTGTATGAAGAGGGATGTGGCATGGGTAGTTGAGAGGTGCTTGAACTATTGTCGGGTGAAGGCGAAGCACCAGTGACCACATGGTCCGTTACAGCCTCTAGAGATTCCCCAGTGGAAGTGGGGAACAAATTTCGATGGATTTTATCACCAAGATACCAAGGGCTATGCATGGGGTTGACGCAATATTGGTGATTGTAAATGATTGACAATTAGTGCTTACTTCCTCGCCATCAGTGAGAGCTCTTCTGTAGAGAAACTGGTCGAGATTTATGTAAGGGAGGTGGTAGCGCGGCATGGGGTGCTAACCTTGATAGTGTCAGATCAGGATGTGCGCTTTACTTCCAGGTTCTAGAAGAAATTTCATGAGGAGTTGGGTACCCAACTGCATTTTAGTACCGCATACCACCCACAGACGGACGAGTAGAGTGAGCGGACGATTCAAACGCTCGAGGACATGCTACATGCATGTGTTATGGACTTAGAAGGAAGTTCGGACACCTATTTTCCCTTGGCTGAGTTTTCTTACAACAACAACCACCATTCCAACATTGGTATGCCTCCCTTTGAGCTTCTATACGGGAGGATGTGTCAGACTCCCATCTGTTGGAGATAGGTAGGGCAGCGAGTGATGGGTGGCACTAAGATAGTACTGAAGATGACCGAGCAGATTTAGCAGGTCAGACAGAGGTTGCTGACGGCCTAGAGTCACCAGAAGAGTTATGCAGACTGGCGACGATCCGAGATAGAGTTCCAGGTTGGAGATTTTGTCCTCCTGAAGGTATCCCCATGGAAAGGGGTGATCCGATTCAGGAAATGGGGCAAGCTGGGCCCTAGATACATTGGTCCTTTCAGAGTGATCGCTCTAGTGGGTAAGGTAGCTTACCGATTGGAGCTACCTGTAGAGTTGAGCCAGATTCATAACACCTTCCACGTGTCTCGGCTAAGGAAGTGTGTAGCCGACGAGATGGTAATGGTACCCTTAGAGGACATTCAGGTAGATGTGAGCCTGAATTACATTGAAAGGCCAATAACGATCTTAGATCGGAAGGTGAAGGTGTTGAGGAACAAAGAGGTGCCCCTGGTTCAGGTCCAGTGGCAACATCGAAAGGGATCCGAGTAGACCTAGGAGCCAGAGTCCGAGATGCGCGAGCAGTATTCAGAATTATTTCCAGAGTACGACTTCGAGGGCGAAGTATGATTTTAGTAGGGGAAAATTGTAACATCTAGACCCCCATGTATATTACATATATATTTATTTTTTTGAGATCTATCGAGAAACTCAACGAGTTGGTGCCTCAACTCGTCGAGTAGAGACGCATTGACCACGTGGGTTTAATAACTGACTCGACGAGTCAGAGAGCCGACTCGTTGAGTTGGTGCTGTGAGATGAAACCCTTATTCAATGGGGTTAGGGCCTATTTAAAGGAACTTATGTCCTCATTTCCGCCTCACCGGCTACCCAACTCCCCTATGTGAAATCCTAATCGGCTATTGAGCTATAAGAGAGTGATAGAGCTAATATTTGAGTGTTTTGGTGAATCATTTGAAAGGGAAGAAGGGAGATACAAGCAAGGAATGAGGAGAAGCTGTGGGATCCCGTATTCTTTCACTTGGAGCTTCTGTTGGGAGGTAAAAGTCATCACCTTGCTCATAATGTTGTTTAGATCTCGTTAATGAGGAACTTTTGGGCCTTTCTCCACATTTCCTTGTGATTTGGTATGACTTGTGCTTGCCAAGCATTAAGACATCAGATCTGGACCTTGTGAGGTCTATAGAGTCCAAAGGTCCCAGCTTTATCCAGCCAGAAAAGAGTTATTGTGCTTAAAAACCTTAGTTAGAGCTTATAAAGGCATTATGGAGCAAATATGTCATGCATGAATGTAAAGATTGAAGCTTTACATAACATTCGAACCTTTGGAGGCTAGATCTAGAGTTTGGAGTTATAGATCTGCCTTAAAACGTCTGAATGAGAATTTGACTTAAGGGACTCGACGAGTCAATGACCTGACTCGACAAGTCGGCTAGGGTTTTTCCCGATGAGTCTGGACATGGGTAACTCGGTGAGTTGATGAAACAACTCGACGAGTTAAGTCGGGTTTTTACAATATTTGAAGGAACAAGGGGGACTCGGTGAGTCGTATAGATGCACTCGGCGAGTCAGGTCAACATGGACAGTTGACTCGGATGTTGACTTCTGTTGACTTTAGGGTTTGGTCAAGGAAGTGATGATGGGGACCATTGAGGGGTAAAATGGTCTTTTACCCATTTCAAGAGTTTAAGAGAGAAAATAACCTAGTTTATTTTGAGTCTTGATTTAATTGTTAATTAGAGATTATTATCTTATGTGTTAGGTGGAGGCTAGTTTGAGATTTGTGTACGAGATTATTACTTGCTTGCTTACGAGGTGACTCTTCTCACTATACTTACCTGAGTGGAAATACCGAGTGACCGGAGGGTCTTATTTGAGTTGTTGACTGGAGGGTCCTATGTGCTTATATTGAGTTATGTGATATTGTGCATTTCTGTCTTTGTGATATATGCTAAGTTATTCTGTGTTTTACTAAGATCGGACGGGAGGGTCCAAACCGAGTTGTGAGACTGTAGGGTATTCACTGAGATATAGGACTGGATGGTCCAACTAGAGATATGAGACCGGAGGATCCTCACTGATACACATGAGCAGAGGGTCCATACTGAGCCGTGAGACTGGAGGGTCTTCACCGAGACACATTAGACCGGAGCGTCTATGCTGAGTTATAGCCATGAGAGGCTTATTATTTTTGTATGTGGTATTTTGGGGAACTCACTAAGCTTTGTGCTTACTGTGTTGTGTGATATGTGTTTCAGGTACTTCTCAGGATCGCGGGAAGGCGTTGGCTTGATTGTACACACCGATTTGAGTTTTTGTGGATGATTCTGGGATAGTGACATTTTATATGGATTGTGTTGACACATGAGACAATTATGTTTTTGAGAAATATATTAGGAGTTTTTATGTGGTATAAAAATGAAAAATTTGGTTTAAAATTTTACGTCGTTACAATATAATCACTAAAACTAATATCTTCCTTCAGCCCAATACTCCTAGCATGCTGCAAGTGCTTAACCCTACGCAATCCCTTCATAAGGGGATCTGTTGGGTTTTCCTCTAACGATACCCTCTTTACTACGAAGAGTCCTTCTTCTAATCGATGTCTTATGAAGTGATATTTTCTGTCGATGTGCCTAGATCTGCCATGATCCCTCGGTTCCTTGGTTAAGGCGACTGTACCCTCGTTGTCACAGAAAATCTCCATAGGCTGCTTTACAATTGGTACAACTCCAAGGTCTCCGATGAAGTTCTTCAGCCATATTGCCTCCTTCGACGCTTCGCTTACTGCTATGTACTCTGGTTCGCACGTTGAATTAGCTACAGTAGGGGTGGAAAATCGTGCTATCGTTTCGTGTTTCTGTCTGACACGACATGACATGACAAAGTTTTTTGTAACACGACACGATGTCGTGTTTTTTTAACTAACATGAAAACGAATGAAGTAAAAAACGACAAACACGACACGACACGACAAATATAACATATACTAAAAACTAGTTTATTTAATGAATAATTTATCAAATATAACACGATAAACACGACAAACACGAAAACACGATAAAGAACTTCTAAATCATGTCAATTTCGTGTCGAATTTTGAACACGAACACGACACGGCATGACATAGTGTTTTTTATAGCTAACACGAACACCACACGATCACAAATTCAAATTTTAGTTTCGTCCTAATTTCGTTTCGTGTCTTGTATTTTTGTCGTGTCATGTCATAAATTGCCACCCCTAAGCTACAGTCTCCTGTTTGGAACTTTTCCAAGTTATTGCTCCTCCATTAAGGGTAAATACCTAGCCCGACTAAGAGCGGAAATTATCTCTGTCGGTCTGAAAGCTGGCGTCACTATACCCTGTCACTCTCAAGTCATCACTCCCACCGAGGGTAAGGACCCAGTCCTTAGTCCTCTACAGGTACTTAAGAATGTTCTTTACTGCTGTCTAGTGAGCTCTACCATGATTCCCTTGATATGTACTGACCATGCTCAAAGAAAAGGCCACACTAGGGCGAGTACATGTCATATCATACATGATCGAGCCAACTGCGGAAGCATATGGTACTCGGATCATCTCTGCTATCTCGTCATCGGTACTCGGACTCTGAGTCTTACTCAGTTTGGTATTGCTCGGGATGGGCAATTCACATTTCTTGGAATTCTCCATGCTAAAACGTTTCAACACCTTATCCAAGTAGGTACTTTGACAAAGTCCTATTAGTCTTTTACTCCTATTTCTCAATATCCTTATCCGTAGAATGTAAGCAGCTTCTCTGAGGTCCTTCATAGCGAAACACTTTCCAAGCCAGGACTTTACTTCCTACAAGTTTGGAATGTCGTTTCCTATGAATAGTATGTCATCCACTACAACACCAGAAAGCTAACTATACTCCCACTAGCCTTGACATACACACAAGACTCATCCTCGCTTCTCAAAAATCCAAACTCTTTGACTTTCTCATCGAAACAAAGATTTCATCTGCGAGATGCTTGTTTCAATCCATAAATGGATTTCTTAAGCTTACACACTCTATTAGGTACTTCGCATCAACAAAACCCTCTGGCTGACTCATGTAAACATCTTCAACCAACTTTCCATTAAGGAAAACGGTTTTGACATCCATTTGCCATATTTCATAATCATGAAATGCAGCTATGGCTAGCATAACCCTTATAGATTTAATCTTCACTACTGGTGAGAAGGTCTCGTCATAGTCAACTCCATGAGTTTGAGTAAATCCCTTACGAACCAATAACGCCTTAATGTGTTTCCTTTCCCATCCATTTCGGTCTTCTTCTTGAAGATCCATTTATACCCGACCGTCTTACGACCAAGTACATTGTCAACCAAGTTCCAAACTTGATTGTCATATATGGACTGAATCTCGTTGTCCATCGCCTCTTTCCATTTTGCAGACTCGGGGTCTGCCATGGCTTCCTTATAGTTTTTAGGTTCATCCAAATTTACCAGTGTACTATCACTGATAAACATATCACCTTTTGTAGTAATATGAAAACCATAAAACTCCGGTGCCATTATAACTCTACTAGAATGTCTTAGAGGTAAGGACTCGTCAACTGGTTCAACGGGAGTTTCCTCCTCGGGTTGAGCGCTAGTGTTTAAGGTTCCTTCATCACATAACTCTTGAAGCTCTTCAAGTTCAATTTGCCTCCCACTGTCCTCTTGGCATATGAGCTCTCTTTTGCGGAAAACTCCTCTCCTTGCAATGAAGACAACATTGTCACTCGGCCTATAGAAGAGATATCCATAGGATTTCTCTGGGCGGCCGATGAAAATACAACACTCACTACGAGGTTCAAGCTTGTCATGAGTCTCTCGTCTTACGAAAGCCTCACAACCCCAAACCTTGATATGTGATAACGAGGGAACCTTCTATGTCCACATTTCGTGAGGTGTTTTGGCAACCTTAAAAGTTGGGACTAGATTAAGGATATGGGCAGCAGTCGCTAAGGCATACCCCCAAAATGAGATAGGTAACGAAGCCTGAATCATCATGGAACAAACCATGTCCAAAAAGGTTTGATTGCACCTCTTAGCCACACCATTAAGCTGCGGTGTCCCAGGTGGCCTCAATGGGGAAACAATTCCACATTCCTTAAGATAGTCGTGGAACTCAATACTAAGATACTCTCCACCTCGATCGAATCGGAGCATCTTTATCTTCCTGCCCAATTGATTCTCCACTTCTTGCTTAAACTCTTTGAACTTTTCAAAGGTGTCTGACTTGTGCTTGATTAAGTCTATATATCCATACCTGCTATAATTGTCGGTAAAGGTTACATAGAGGCGGTTAGCATCCTTTATGGCGGATCTGAAGGTTCCACACACATTGGTGTGTATGAGATCCCAAAAAACCTCACCTGTTTCATAAGTACCAGTAAAAGGTCACTTGGTCATCTTTCCAAGTAAACAAGATTCACACTTGGAGTTGGGCTATGCGCTTCTTGGTAACATGTCTAAGACGACAATGCCACAAGCATGCCTTGTCAAAACTATTGGACGAATCAATATGCAATACATTATTTCCTAAGTTGTTTACTACCATCACAGTTTCATATATACCATTACAAGGCAATGCTTCAAAATAAAATTTACCATTATAAAAAACATTAATAGAACCAATTTCATTATTAAATGCAAATCTAAAACCTTGTTTATACAAACCATGAAAGGAAATAACGTTTCTCGCCATATCTGACGGGTAGCAACAATTATTTAAATCTAATTCTAACCCACTACTAAGCAATAAATAATAAACTCCAATCTCGGTGATAGGCGACACTTTCCTATTCCCCATGATCAAGTTCATCTTCCCATGCTCCACATCCTTACTTCTTTTTAGACCCTGCAAATCAGAACAAATGTGAAAACCACATCCTGTATCCAGGACCCAAGAGTTAGCATGTGATGAGTTATTAGACAGAATAGTATAAATACTTGCGAAGTTGGGCTTTATCTTCCCATCCTTGATGTTCTGCAAGTATTTGGGGCAGCTTCGCTTCCAGTGCCCTTTGTTATGACAGTAGAAGCACTCTGCCTCTTTTGGGTTGGAAGAGGGAGCAGTAGAACCACCTTAGGTCCCACTAGAAGATGATCCATCATCGGACTTTCCCTTGTGGCTCTTAGAAGGAGCCTTCCTCTTCTTCCCTTTCCCATGTACAATTGCTAGGACTAGGGCAACAGCAGTAGGAATAGGAACAACAGATTTGCCTTTCAAACTACTTTCAGCAGTTCTTTGTAGGCCTTGAAGCTTTCTTAGAGTGACCCCATCCTTGTTCATATGATAAGTCATTCTAAACTGATCATAACAAGGAGGTAAAGAGTGTAAGATAATGTCAATGGCCAACTCTTCATCGAAGTTGACATTCAACTTCAGCAAGCAGTCTACAAACCTTTGCATATTTTGCAAGTGGCCCGTGATGGACTCTCCATCCTTCATTTTTGTTGTTATCATGGAGGCAATGATTTCATACCTTTCCCATCAAGCACTTTGATGGTACCTTTCCATCAACTCTTGGTGCATCTCGAAAGGATAGAAGTCCTCACAGGACTTTTAGAGATCAACTGTCATAGTGACAAGCATGATACACAACACCTTTGTCGCGTCCTTCTCATGAGCCCTATATTCAACAACCTCTTCAGGAGTAGCAGTTGCTTCATCCACCTCCTTAAGCTCTTTATCGAGGACATATTGCTTGTCCTCGTAACGAGTGACCATCTGAATGTTCCAAATCCAGAAGCGGTAGCCAGAAGGGTTTGAGCCAGAAGCGGTGTTGGAAGACATCTGAAATGAAAGACAAAGTTTAGATTAGATAAGAATCCTTAACATAACACCCAAATGAAATATTAAGGCTAGGACCTAACACAATATTTCACAATTCGGAAGAGGGATGTCGTAATCCAATTGCAAAATATTTGAAGGTAGGTAAATGACGATTCACCAATTTCCACCATGAAAAACTAAATTAAGGATTAAGTTTTAAATGAATTGAAATTCCTAGATTATTTTGAGATTCATTTAACTTTTCAATGGCATGTTTAAATCTCGATTATGCCCTTCAAGTTTGTGACAGGGATACCGAGGATCACAAACAAGGTGTGAATAACCATGCAAATGTACTTGGTACTCTCGATGTTATTTATCACCTAATCAACGTATCGGTTAACCACACACGCTCCTTTGATCTATGACAAGCATCAAGCCACCCTTTGCCACCCTTATTAGTCTAAGTTAGTGTGCCGGTTAACCACACACGCTCCACTAACGACTTGGCAAGGTGCAAAGTGCAATTTCATGGAATAGCATCATTTTCATATTATTCCTAAAGTAACTAAGATTGAGAATTTATAAAATATTTAGTTACTTTATAATTATCATTATACTTTTTAATGAGAATTAATGTCACATCTTATCCATTCGGCTAACGACCCTACACCAATCAAGGAAGCGGTGGGTGAGAGTGGACACCTATTTAACCACCATTTTATAGGCAGTTTCCTTATACCCCCTTATAGACCAACTTCGTGAATGAGGCCTAGTAACGGTAAGACTGACTTGTCTTATACATATACATACATACATACATATATATATATATATATATATATATATATATATAAGTATTAAACTTTTAATATTATAATAGTATAAGGGTTGCATTTTAAACTTTTAAAATCCTAGGGTTTAGAATTTTAATGTTTCATAAATGAGACTTTTCAAATTCCAAAACTTGAGGGCATGTTTTAAAAACTCTTCAAAAACTTCTTGAATTCCATAACTTAAGGAGTTAATGTTTCATGAATGAGACTTTTCATATTCCATAACTTGAGGACAAGTTATGAAACTCTTCAAGAAACATTTAGATCAAATTTAAATAATAAAATTATCATATAATTTATTATTTACCAAATTGACCTAATTTAACTCATAAAGCAAGATAATTTCAAATAAAAAAAACCCCAAATGATTAGCTTATCATATAAACTAACAATTATCTTGAAATTTTGACAATTAGCTATTAATTGGATGAGGATAATCACTACCATATCAAAAAAATAGATTTTATGATACAAAATAGTTTGTGGTAATCATCCTAATCCAATTCAGGCTAAAAAACCCAAAAAACCGCCAACAGACTGTCCAACTCATCGAGTTAAGCAATGGACTCGTCAAGTTCATCATGAACTCGTCGAGTTCAGCCTGGCAGAAAACAGTTTTCATTTTGTCTTCAACTTTGAACAATTAGCCATGTATCAATATAACATAAAACAACCTAAGATCTAATACTAATGATGGAGTTTGAGCACTACAACATCCCTATGGTGCACATACAACCCTAATGCTTTGGATCTAAGTTTTCTCTAGTTATACATGTAATATTCTTTTTTCAAAGCATGAAGCCTAACTAGCATACAAATTTGATATTTGAATAATAAAAACTAGTTAGATGATTACCTCTTGTTGTATAATGTAGAAGTTGGCCTTTCAAGATGTAACGCCCGTAGATCCGGGTTAGTCAATTTAGAGATAATAGGGGTCGAAAATGAATTTTCGACAAAAGATTAATTAGAATAAATAATCTTAACCAAGTTTTAGAATATGTCTCAAGGGTTCCGTACATATAAAGAACGCCGAAATCCGAGTTATAACGAAGAAGTTATGACCCGTCGAAGTTTTACGGCAAAACCGACACGGCACCGGGAAGCGTAAATAGTGAATTTATGATAGAGCAAGTTTTATCCTTAGCGATCTAAACGAAAGTCGTAGAATACGTTAAACCAAGAGCGTCCATAAAAAGAACACCCAAATCTAACGTCGTATGAAGAAGTTATGATTTTTTGAAGTTTCGGCTTAACAGTGTACAACCCGAAATTCGAATATTAGATCGAGCAGTTTTTAGCCAACACAACCTAAACGAGAATCGAAGATCTCGTTAATAGTAGCATAACGATAAAAAGATAGACGAAAACGGACGTCGGGTGAAGAAGTTATGAATTTTTAACGAACCAATCGTGTCCCGGTTTGTTAAAAATATAACTTTTAAAATAGAGTCAAAATTAGCCGATGGAGTGTAAACGAAAGTTGTAGAGCATGTTCCCGCTTTCGCGTGGATATAAAGAACGTCGAAAATAGAGCTCGTACGAGGAAGATACAAATTTTAGAAGTTAAAGGGGGAAATTTGTGAAGCTGATGCATGGATTGATGACGTGGCCTAAGTCCCAGCCGTTCGATGAGCTCGCTCCGGATTGTGACACACCACCCCTCGCATTACGCCCAGCATCCGAAGCTCGGTACGCCTAGTGTATAGCTGTATCCCTCGGTCCACAAGCAGCCGCGTAGCTCCGGTCTTTGTCCAACACGTGGCTCGTACGAAGCTCGCTGGCACCCTTATCCGAACTACGCCCAGCGTAATTATGCTGAACACGGCGCGTACTTGCGAGGCCTTGCACCTATAAATAGAGGTGCAAGGGCAGCCGATATTTCCACACCTTTCTCTCATCTTTCTCTCACAACTTTCTCTCTCTAGCCTATTTTGAGCCCGATGAACCAATCGTGTCCTGGTCTGTTAAAAATATAACTTTTAAAATAGAGTCAAAATTAGCCGATGGAGTGTAAACGAAAGTTGTAGAGCATGTTCCCGCTTTCGTGTGGATATAAAGAACGTCGAAAACGGAGCTCGTACGAGGAAGATACAAATTTTAGAAGTTAAAGGGGGAAATTTGTGAAGCTGATGCATGGATTGATGACGTGGCCTAAGTCCCAACCGTTCGATGAGCTCGCTCCGGATTGTGACACACCACCCCTCGCATTACGCCCAACATTCGAAGGTCGGTACGCCCAGTGTACAGCTGTATCCCTCGGTCCACAAGCAACCGCGTAGCTCCGGTCTTTATCCAACACGTGGCTCGTACGAAGCTCGCTGGCACCCTTATCCGAACTACGCCCAGCGTAGTTATGCTGAACGCGGTGCGTACTTGCGAGGCCTCACACCTATAAATAGAGGTGCGAGGGCAGCCGATATTTCCACACCTTTCTCTCATCTTTCTCTCACAACTTTCTCTCTCTAGCCTATTTTGAGCCCCCTAAAGCCTAGGTGAACCCCTAGCACCCGAAGGAAGCCCCGAGGCTCCCGGAGCCCCGAGAAAAAGGGTCTTTCGATTCGGAAACGCTGCTCCGAGCAAGACCCGGTTTTCTTTAAAATCCACTGTAAGTGAGCTACGCTTACGCAATTTCTAATATGGCTTCTAATTAATTATAGTAATGTTATTAGGTCCTTAAAATAATTATTTGGGATATTATTATGAGTTATATAGAGTGTTGTTTAATGCTTATATAATAATAATAATAATAGCTAGACTATTAATTAGTCACGGCTAATGTTAGACTAAACCCTAGTGGTATTGATACTAGGTTTTGTCGAGGAAAATTGTTTTAAGAGTTACGAAGTATTGTCCGAGGACCGAGTCACCACCGTATCAGGTGAGTGCATAGTTACTTTCTTCTTACACATAGATATGAAGTATTTTATATAAACCACGTGCTATGTGTGCATATTATCTGAATATTTGCTGTCTATGCTGGATGAACTTTTTTTTTAAATGATTTGAACTGTAAACGTATTTTATATATACAAGTATGTTGGGTATGACATGGGTAGATGAATGATGAGAGATAAAAGATGATGTGAGTAAACATTGGCAGCTATAGACTTAGTGCCTAACAAATAACATTGGCAGCTATAGACTTAGTGCCTATTGGACAAACAATCGTAGCTATGGACTTAGTACCTGTTAGGAATTGGTAGCTATGGACTTAGTGCCTATTAGATAAACACTGGTAGCTATGGATTTAGTACCCAATGAATAAACTATAGTAGCTATGGAATTAGTGCTTTACGAATGAGCATTGGCAGCTATGGATTTAGTTCCAGTCCTATAACCTTGGAAGCAAGGGACCTCAGAATAAACGAATACATGATAGATGACTCCTAGGATAAATCCTTAAGAGTAAAGAAGATAATGGGGATGAGTGATTGGGTTGATTGTTTAATTAAACATAATAATTATATTATTGTGGGTTGAAAACTCTATGTACTCGCCAGGTTTCCCAACCTGACCCACTCAGTTTATTTATATCATAGGTGTTGATATGAAGTCACATTACACTAAGAGATTAAAGAGATGTAGATCACTAGTGTAAATAAATGTAAGTTCCGTTTATGCTTATGTTTCTGTATTAATGATGACATCCCAAATGTTTTAAAATGAATAAAATATGTTTCTTCGAAAATGTCCTGATAATGTATTTATCGTGTTTTTCTGGGAACAAATTCCGCAACATTTTTATGAAAAGAGATACTCTGATTTTTATAAAGCATAAACAAAATCGGTCTTTTCTGGCCGTGAAAATTGGGGATGTCACACAAGAGCTTAACACCTCATGTGTGATGCCTAAATGTTTCACAAAACACCACCAACAATTGAATGAAAATGAGAGAGAGCTTGGAGCACCAAAAATCGGCTATATCCTCTTAGATTACTCTTGGTCCCCATTTTAGAGGCTTAGAGGTTACATATATAGTGTAGAATTCCAAGAGTCACTTGTAAACCCTAATTCTTACACTTAGGCTTATGATCCAACAATTGATTTGGACTAACACTTCATGGACTATCTCATAAGCTTAGTCCATCACAAATCAATCATGGATCATTAGCTCAAATCATATGTATCAATGATTTACATAATCAGTCCCCGTTAATTTAATTAGTTTCTTTTGATCACTAAATTAATTTCAAATTAATTCTTGATCAATACTAATTAAATAATATGGTTTATTAATTAATATATTATACTTATAATGTATTAAAAAATCAAAAATAACCTCTTTCTAAAATATCCATCCTATCAAATTGTTCTGGTGAATGCAACCCAAAATGGACCATGCTATTATCGAGTCAAGTACATACCAATTATAGTTATGGGGTTAGACACCTAATCTAACAGGGCGTACGTATTGTCTACATTTAAGCATCCATATCTCTCATTTTTCATTCCCTTACCAGCCTCCATCTGAGAAAAACGACCCCCAAACAAACCCTAAGTGAGAAGAGTGCATTTTGAGCTTATCTTTGTGTTTTGTGGCACTCTTGAAGAAAAAGGTTGTGAGAAGAGCTTAAGCTTGGAAGCAACTTGGATCTGAGATTATCACCTTGCTAGCAACCTCTAGGAGGTGACCTGTACAGCTGGTAGTTGGAGCAGTGTAGTGTTCAGCTATTCGTCAAACTGTGAGGTGAGTTTTCCTCACTGTTCTTGTGGGTCGAAGGCACCAATGCCGAACCTTGTTGGTTATGTATCCTGGTATCTTGGATGTTGCTATATAGTAGAAATCTATGGATTTGCCTGCTAGACTGTTAACTGGTTATGTGATTAACTGTTGTTGATTATATGTTAATTGTTATGTGCATGTCGACATGGTATGGTGAGGTTGAGATTACAATGCTTTGTGCTGTAAGTCAACAGACCGGGGCATTCCAACCGTAGGGTTGTGGGCCAGGGAATTCCAACCGTAAGGTTATGGGCCAGGGGTAATCCAATCAGGAGGTTGTGGACTCATTATCTGTTTATTATCTGTTGTGTGGTGGTATTTTAGGGGAACTCGCTAAGCTTTGGCTTACAGTTTTTAGTTTGTGGTTTTAGGGGCTTTTGAGGATCGTGGGAAGGTGAAGGCGTGATCGTACACACCTTCCTGTTTTGTCACTGGATCTTAGGGAAAAACTCTGATTTGAAATAATATTTTGAAAACAATGGCTATTTTTCAAACAATAATGATGAATGGTTGATTTTTGAAAATTTTAAATTTTTGTGATTTTGAGTGTTACACTCCGACTACGTTCAACGAGGTTATTGGACTTTTAACAAAATTCTCCAAAACGTATCATGTATTAATTATTAAAATTCTTTTAGGATATTGGTTTCATCTTTTAATGGTTTGATTAAGTAGCAACCCCTAAACCGCTCAGATGACAGATTCAAAGCTTTTGGTTCATTTTATTTTATCCTCTTAGTCGGTGTGAGTCCATTCTTAACCATTACATGAAGGTGTGTTTGAGTGATAGTTTTTCATTTCCATGGTTGAGTGATATTTTGTTCCAGATAAATTTCTAGTTGGTTGATCTCTTACATTTGAGATCAGTTTTTATGTTACGTACGTTGCAATACAATTTTTTTGATCTGTAGGTTTACAAAAGTTAAGAATATTCTAATACCATGTTACCATTGATTGTTGATATATTCAATGAACAACATGAGGTTGAGCAGAAGGTTTGAACTTGTATGATAAACTAAATAATAAATACAATAGGGAAAATGACACAAATACCCTACGAATTTTTTAGGGTGTATAGCTTTGGATATTCAATTGTGTGTTCGTTAGACAAACTAGATCCAAAAGCTATTAGGATTTGCATGTACACCATAGGATTGATGTATTACTCAAAACCCATCAGTGGTATCAGAGCCTAGGCTGTTTGTTTGATGTATTTGATGTTATAATGGATTATTCTTGCTTAAAATTGAAAATTAGGTTTTATGGGGGCTGGACTCGCCGAGTCCATGGTGAACATTCTTGATCAACAATTCAAATAATTAAATTTAATTATTTGAATTATCTGGTGAATTATCTTGTAAGAAATTAGACTAGGTCAAAATTAGATAACCACCAATTAGTTGTTAATTGCCTTATTTGAATTGTTGATCTAGAATGTTCTGTTGGATTAGTGTCTAAGTCCATAACTATATTGGTATGTACTTGACCCGATGATGCATGGTCCTTTTGGGTTGCCTTCACCAAAGCAACTTGATTGGAGAAATAAATAAAGAGAGAGAGGTTATTATGATTTATTAATATGTTATAAGAATAATATATTAAAAGAGAAATCATATTTGTTTAATTAATATTGGTCAATAATTAATTAAGAATTAATTTTGTGATCAAGTGTAATTAATTAAACTAGAGGGGCTGAATTGTAATTATGTGATAGTTACAAAATATGGTAATGATTATCTTAAATGTAGGGTGAACGAATTTGAGGTGATAATGCCTTAGAATTCGACTAGGATAAGGGTTTCTAAGACTTATCTTATGGTTGCTTGGTGGGCAAGCAACTAGATAAGGATAAGGACTAAAACCCTAATCTTTACACCTATATAAACCCCCTAAGACTCATGAATTCGTCTAAGCCTTCCCTAGAAGTCCTAAGGATGAATTCCTACCTCTCTCCTCTCTCTTTATACCTTCTCCATTTGCTTATGGTGTTTGTAAGCCATTAGAGGAGTGACACTTGTGACTCTAAGCCTTCCAAAAGTCAATACAAGGAGATTTGGGATTGTTATTGCTACATAACAATCAAGGTAACATTATAAACCTATTCTCATGTTAATATGATTATTTGAATGCTAGAATTAGGGTTTATAGTCTTGGATTCAAAGCATGTACAATAGAGAAACCTAGATCCAAGCATTAGGGTTTGTATGAGCACATAGGATGTCTTATGACCAAAACCCATTAGTGGTATCAGAGCCTAGCTTGGTTTCAATTGTATTGATGCATTGTATAACTGGAAAATTCTTTTTTTGGGTTTCTGGAGGGTGGACTCGCCGAGTCCATGGCTGCACTCGCCGATTCCATGCAGACTCGTCGGGTCCAAGCCTGACTCGCCGAGTCAACTCGTTAGATAGTGCTTATCTCGGGATTTCTTGCTGTTTTTGCATTGGGATAGTTACCTTATCATGTTAGATCAATATTAATCCGATTATATGATATATTTGAATATATTTTTGATCTAATTGAAGATATTTATCAATTAATAAGATAATTGTTTCCTTATAAGATAATTGATTAATTATTTTAAGTAAATTGATAAATTGTTTTGCAAGAAATAATTAAATAAATCAAATATGGATAATTATGTGATTAAATGTTAATTTGAATTATTTGTTATTTGATCCTTGTAGTTATGAAAAGTTTCATATTTTCTCCTTTAGGTTTTATAGTTTAAATTTGAACCCAAAAGTTTTGTTGTTTTGAAATTTAAATAGTTAAAACCCTAATGTTTTGAAAAAGGGTTCAAAACTTGCCCTCAAGTTTTGGAATTTAAATTTTGATTAAATAGTTTAATTTTGATGAATATTTAAATTCTAAACCCCAATGTGTTGAAATGTTTCAAAACTTGCCCTCAAGTTTTGGAATTTAAAAGTTGATTAAAAGTTTAATTAGGAATGTTAAATTTTAAAAACTTAGCATTGTTTTGAAAAAGTTCAAATCACACCCTTATGGTTTTATTAATTAATTAATGAGTATAATTAAAAGAGGTTTAATAAATCCATAATAGTTTTGGTTTACAATTTAATTGAATTAAATGTATAATTATTAAATTTAACCACCTAGTATTTTCAAAGTGTAAAATACACCCTATACTATATATAACATTAAAAGTCTAACATTATATATATGTATGAGTAAAAGTCAGTCTTACCGTTAGTAGGCCTCATTCATGAAGCTATTCTATAAGGGGTGTTTAAGGAAATTGCCTATAAAATGGCGATTGAATGGGTATCCACTCTTACCCACCGCACTCTTGACTAGTGGAAGGTCGTTAGCCGAACGGGTAGGATAGGACAAAACCTTCCATTATAAGTATAATGAAGTATAAAAGTAACTAAATGTTTTCATAAAATTCCCAATCTTAGTTACTTAGGCAAAAGTGAATTGATGCAATTCCATGAAATTACACTTTGTGCCCTTGCGAAGACGTTAGTGGAGCGTGTGTGGTTTACCAGCACACTAAATGGTTCTAAGCAAAGGTTGCAAAGGGTGACTCTATGTTTGTCATAGTTCGGTGGAGCGTGTGTGGTTTACCGGTACATCGAATAGGTGACTGTAACATGTGAGGGCACCATGTAAGTTTGCATGGTTATTCACACCCACTTTGTGATCCTCGGCATCCCAGTCACAAACTAGAGGGGCATATCGAGATTTAAACATGCCATTGAAAGTTCAATGAATCTCAAAGGATCTAGGAGTTTTCATAGATTTAAACTTAAATTTCTTTTTCGTTTTTGATGGTGGAAATTAGTGAATCGTCATTCACTTACCTTCAAATGTTCTGCAATTAGGGTTACGACATCCCTTTCCCGAGTTGTAGAATATTATGTTGGGTCCTAGCCTTAGTATATCGTTTGGGTGATTTACTAAGGACTATATAAATCAACTAACTTGAATTTGTTTTTCTCCCGTTTTGTAGATGTCAAAGTTAGACAACTATGGTCTTCCCAAATTCCGTGGAACAAGCATTCCACATGAAGATGATATTCCACGATTCGATCGAGGAACAAGAATTCATGCTTCACTTCCTCCTCCTCCTCCAATTATTCTCCCTAACCCACAAGTGCGAAGGCTTGAAAAGTTCAAGACCACTCAAGCCCTTTTGGCAAGTAAACATAAAGAAGGAAAGTCAGTGTGTGCACACGTCCTAGGGATGAAGTCACACATTGATAAGTTAAGAATGTTGGGATTCGTTGTCTGTGAGGAAATGGCTGTTGATTGGGTTCTTCAGTCACTTCCCAACTCATATAGTGAGTTCGTAAGAGAGTACTATATGATGAACTACGGCGTGACCCTTATAGATCTCACCTATATGCTTATTGCTGCTGAATCTGCAATGATTTGGCGCAATAGAAAAACCAAAGTTGGTTGTTGAATCTGCCTTCAAGACCTATATGGATAAAGACAATGGCAACGAAAGACATGCTATGATCGAAAAGTTTGATCATAAGAGAAAGGCAATGTCTGAAGTGGTTCCATGTGCTGTTCCAAAAGAGTCAATTTGCTTTTATTGCCAAGAGAAAGGGCACTGGAGACGAAGCTGCCCCATTTACCTAAGAGATCTAAGAGATGGGAGAGTCAAAACGTATGGCTCTAATATAGGTAAAATCCATTGACTAACTCTTTTAAGCTTCATTCTAGATTCTGAATACATAATGTGATAAGATTACAATTGATGTTTTGTAGGATCGAAGAAAAGAAAGGAAGCTTAAGGGAAGAAGTGAGCGGAATCTAACCGTGAAGGAATGGATTTCGATCGCGTTTCTCGAAGATTAGATTCTTGAGCTACTACTTAGAGTTATAATTAGATTGCTAAGAAAGATGTATTAGCATAAGTTTTTCAATGAGTTGCATTGTAAGGACAAATTTTTCCACAATAAAATAAATTTTGACTTTAAATTTTATTTATTTATCCTTACAATGGCGTGTATGAAAAATTGATGTTAAAATGTTTCTATTATTAGCAACAATGGATTTGATTCTTATTATGTTATTTATGGAAAGTTGAGAATTTACCAAATAGGGAGATTTTCTCATCGCCCAAGTTTCAATTGGATAGAAACTTGGAATCATGCAACTTGGTTGCACGATGAATGAAAAATTTCATATTTGGAAATTAGACTAATTCATTGACAAAGTGTCAAGTGAAGGACTAGGAGATCGAGTACACAAAGTTATGTGACCACCATAAGAGTAACAAAGATATTCGTCATGATTTACTAAAGGTTTAGTAAATATGATTATACTTATAAGATTAAGTGTAATTCTGAATTGATTGAAAAAAGTTTAAATCAATAGTAGAACGAATAACAAGAATCAAGTAGGCAAAAAGATAAAAGTTTCTCCATTCTAAGAAGAAGGGAGAGTATCTTTTATGCTTTATGATAGGTCTTAATGATTAAGAACCATATCTCAATTGATCCTCTAAGTGAGTCTTAGTACAATTGTATGTCTAAGAAGAGGAATCAAGAATTAAAGAAATGGTTAAATCAAGAAGTCAATCATACTTCGTTCCAAAACAAGTCTTAGAGTTAAGATTGTGACATTGAGTGATAA
Organism: Lactuca sativa; assembly: GCF_002870075.4. NCBI lineage: Eukaryota > Viridiplantae > Streptophyta > Magnoliopsida > Asterales > Asteraceae > Lactuca > Lactuca sativa. Next base: position 55,331,018 of record NC_056623.2, read on the forward strand.
GTATTAAGAAGGTTTATAACATTCATCAAATGTGGAAAGTTGTGATGTCTTGGATAAGACAAAGACCAACTAGGACCAATTTATGAAGTGTTTTGATAAAAAGCTACACTAACTCTTGAATATTTGTTTGTCAAGAAATGTTTATTGACAAAAGAATCTTATATGTCAAGGAGTCAGTGGGAGTCTTAATGGTCTTGAAAGGTTTCAAGAACAAATCAAATAAACCTTAACGATCATCACTAGCACACGAGTTGAGGTTTACAACCCATCGTGTTGACAATATTTTGATTCTGTGTTGTTCCAATTAAGTTAATTATGCATGTGAGTTCTATGAGTTCTCATTTTGAACGCATAAAAGGCAAAGCACCTTAATCAATGAAAGGTACATTGATAGGAAAGGGTGAGCTGCTTAACTACTTGGAAGACATGGTAGGCAGCTGTGCTACCAAAAGGCAAGATATCAAGATTAAGAAAGTTCGGTCCATATGAGTTTGAATTTGTCATAAACTTTGGTTTTAACAAATTCACATGGATAGGAACACATACACCGCTCAAATCTAAGTGTCATAAGATTTCCTACTTCATGAAAATGATTGTGAGGAAATGCTTTCACTAAGAAAGATTTTAAGAAGATAGTAATTGTAAAATTGCATTCTCAAATTCAATCATGGTTATGGTATCCCTTTCCATAATTTGAATTGTGAGGTTTGGCAATTGTTTAGACACACATATGAACTATCGAAGGCATATGTGTATAGGTTCAAAAAAAAAGCCTTGATAAAAGATTATTAAAGCATTAAGTATTAGAAACATGAACTTAAAAAATTCAATAAGTATTGATTTTTGAAAGTCAAGATGTTTATGAATACATGTCGAAGCTAGTGGGAGCATAAGTGTTATGTTTTATAATAATCATCATGATAGTGGGAGCATAAATGTTATGATTGTATGATTATTAAGGCACGTATTGCAAAGTTGGCAATATTAATTATAGAAAACAAGAGTCATATTTTGCAAAGTTGTAAGAGTTGAAAGGTTGTTTTGCTATAATTAAGGGAGAGAATATTATGCTTCATTTCAAATCTAAAGGATTAGGTTGAGAAATGTTAATAAACTTAGTCAAGGGTACATAGTGTGTTCTTAAAATTTCGATTATGATTACGGCATTCCTCTTCACAATTCGAATTTTGAGAACATAGCAAATAAAACATTATGCGTCGTGTCCCATACGCTTCGAGTATAGGATCGATTGCAAATGCTTTAATGTTGGACCATTCTAAAATTTTCCAAATGTCTAGCGCATTTACAGGGAAAAGGGACTAGAATCGGTTTTGACTAAAATAATTAAACAACTATCAAAGGACAATCCTAAGTTCGACGAGGATTGGTCGCTTGTGAGTAGTTGGAAGCATGATATTGGATGGATCATATCGACATCATTACAAATAGAAAAGATTCTATTAAGAATGAGTTGTAATGAGGAAAATATGGAAGCGTGTCCATATTAGGAAGTAAATATTGAAAATCTATGACTAGATTAGAAACTTTTATGCAAAAGGATGTTCAAAGGAATGTACTTTGAGTGAGAGACATCATATCTAAGGAATTGTCTTGTAACAATCTCCGATAGAAGACTTTGTAATATCATTGGCAATAGTCTTTGTGACTTTGGTGCAGTGACATTACGAAAGGATAGTTGCATAGAATGTTAGAATCTAACATATTCTATAAGTAGCAAGAATTGATATTCTTACACTTATGGAAAAGGATTTGGAGTTGTAAAATGAGAATGATTGGAAATTTGTTCAATTTGTCTATTTCACAAAAGTAAAATCATAGGTAAACATTGTGTGCATGCTAGGAGCATGGGACAAGTGTTGGAATTCAAGTAAGAAGTTGATTACCCGAAACGACAAATAATGAGTAATTAATATGGTGATAAATAAAAGGCGTTTTATTTATACTCAAAGGTTTGAGGCCATATAGGATTAGTATTATTCTTGTGTTTCACTTTGCATGTTTTGACTTCCAGAATAATTGAATTTATTAAGAATAATCGAATTATTCGAACGGGCCACAGTCGTTCATATGTTGGAAGTAGGTATGAATGAAAACTGTCGTGAATTGGTGTGTGGATTGTCTAGAAGAGTATTAGACATAAGCAAATGTTTGCTGCAACATTCATGAGTGCTTATGAATATGAATTTGAGCATTGGATTAAACCCACGCTCACTTGGATCACTCCATGAATTGGATCACGAGTGATTGGTGAGACGATAACATCTTATATTCTTGAAACTGAGATGTGTGAGTTGTATCTTGCAAATCGGTTGCACATTGATAATATGTAAACGTACTAGTAACTTGGTGTTATAAAACATATTGTTGTGTGTGATTTGGTTAGTGAGTGCAAGCAAGCATTGTATCAAAGTTTATCCGTTCCTTTTATTCAAAGTAGGATAAAAGCGATATCTTTTGGGCCCCTCGATGGTTTAGTGATGACAAACGTAAATGCTCGGCCGGGCTAGGGCTAATTTGATTTGTTCAATTGGTCAGTCGTCATAAATCGGGAATCGAGATATAGTACAAAGAGAATGATTTGAAATCATATCTCATATGATATCTAGAATGGAGGAATATATGATCCCTTATCTAAGGACACGCGTATCTGATAGGATCAGAGTTGACAGCGGCTTTGGAAAGCTACGATTGCAGATCAGGATCCGAAGTCATACGCAGAATAGTTGTTAGACTTATCCAAGTGGGAGACTGTTGGATTAGTGTCTAAGTCCATAACTATTTTGGTATGTACTTGACCCGATGGTGCATGGTCCTTTTGGGTTGCCTTCACCAAAGCAACTTGATTGGAGAAATAAATAAAGAGAGAGAGGTTATTATGATTTATTAATATGTTATAAGAATAATATATTAAAGGAGAAATCATATTTGTTTAATTAATATTGGTCAATAATTAATTAAGAATTAATTTTGTGATCAAGTGTAATTAATTAAACTAGAGGGGCTGAATCTAAGAAATATGTAATAACATAGCTTTTCAATTGAATTGCATTGTAAGGACAATTTTTTTCCGCAATAAAAAATAAAATTTTATTTTATCTTATTTATTTATCCTTTCAATGGCATGTATGAAAAAATTGATGTTTGAAGGTTTCTATTATTAGCATTAATGGATTTTATTCTTAATTATGTTATTTGTGGAAATGTCGAGAATTTGCCAAATAGGGAGAGTTTCTCATCGCCCAATTTTCAATTGGACAGAAACTTGGAATTATACAACTTGGTTGTGTGATGAATGAGAAATTTTATAATTGGAAATTCAAGACTAATTCATTGACGAAAGAGTGAAGTGAAGGACTAGGAGATCAAGTACACTAGGTTGTGTGTTGATCAAGTCCACCACAAGAGTGACAAATATATTCGTCATGCTTTACTAAAGTTTAGTAAATATGATTATACTTATAAGATTAAGTGTAATTCTGAGTTGATTGAAAGAGTTTCAATGAATAGCAAAACGAATAAAGAAGGATCAAGTAGGCAGAAAGATAAAAGTTTCTCCATTCTAAGAAGAAGGGAGAGTATCTTTTATTGTGTTTTATGATAAGTCTTAATGATTAAGAACCATATCTCAATTAATCCTCTAAGTGAGTCTTAGTGCATTTGTATGTTTAAAAGAGGAATCAGGAATTGTGGAAATGGTTAAATCAAGAAGTCAATCATACTTCGTTCCAATATCGAATCTTAGAGTCATACTCCAAGATTGTGAATTGAGTGACAAGTCTTTAGTAGGTTTATAACACTCAATGAATATGGAATTGGAAAAAGTCTTCTTATTTCTGCACATTTGAAATTGGTAAGTTGTACTGTCTTGGATAAGACAAAGTCCAACTAGGACCAATTATGTGAAGTGTTTTGTCTTGATAAGAGCTACACTAACTCTTGAATATTTGTTTTGTCTAGAAAAGTTTTCTGATAAGAGAATCATATATGTCAAGAGGTCAGTGGGAGTTTTAATGATCTTGAAAAAGGTTTCAAGAACAAATCAAGAATAAACCTTATCAATCATCACTAGCACACGACTTGAGGTTTACAACCTATCGAGTTGACATTATTTTGTTTCTGTGCCATTCCAATTGGGTTAATTATGTATGTGAGTTCTATGAGTTCTCATTTGAAGGCATAAAGACAAAGCGCCTTGATCGATGGAAAGTACATTGATATGAAAGGATAAGTTGCTAAGGGTGCGTTTAGTTGCGAAAAAATGGGCCGTTTTCCAGAAAAATTTTCCTAGAAAAATGAGAATTTTGAAAACGCGTTTAGTTCGTCTATTTTTCTAAACATTTCACAGAACATGAAAATTTTCCATTTTCTAAAATTACAAAGAAGTTGGAAATTTTTGGAAAACTGATAATGATTGTTTTCCACATTTTTCTAATTCCAAAATTTTTCTAAAATATAAACACACACCTACTCCACCCTATCCACCTCTACCTACCCCCACCTTAACACCCCCCGCCCCTACACACACATACCCACCCACCTACCCGCACACACATACACACATACACCAACCGACAAACACACACACACATACATAGCCACACACACACACCCGCACACACACACACACCCGCACACATGCACACACCAACCCCCACACACACATACATACCCCCACACGCACACACACACCCACAAACACAAACACACACACACATACACATAAATATGCATACCCACCCACACACACACACCCACCCACAAACACACACACACATACATACACATACATATACATACCCACCCCCCCCCCACACACACACACACATACACATGCATACCCACCCACACACACACCCACCCACAAACACACACACACATACATACATACCCACCCACCCATACACACACACACCATCCGCACACACACACCAACCCACACACACACATACATACCCACCCACACACCCACAAACCTACACCTACCCCCACAAACACACACATACACACACACAAACACACACTCGCACCCCCACCCACCCAACACCACCACGACAATCACCGACCTACCATCACCATCACCGCCACCGCCACCACTAACTCGTCACTAGCACCACCACCACCGATGCCGCCGCCATCACCACTACTGACATAATTGCCGCCACCACCACCATCGCCTGTCATCACCACCACCGCCGCCGACCCGCTACCATCACCGCCCCCACCCACACCCTACCACCACTACCGTTTTCTAAAAATGAAAACCGATAGAAAAATACACATCTAAACACGTTTTCTAATTTTCTAAAACTGAGAATGAAAAATGAATAAGTTTAACTAAACACCTTTTCTAAATTTTTCAATGAAAAATGAAAACGGAAAACGAAAATCGAAAAGGGAAAACAAAAAACGGAAAATGAAAATTGTTTTTTCGTAACTAAACGCAACCTAAACTACTTGGAAGACATGGTGGGCACTCGTGTTACCATAAGGCTAGAAGTCAAGAAAGTTCAATCCATATGAGTTTGGATTTGTCGCAAACTTGGTTTTGGCAAATTCACATGGATAGGAACTCATACACCATAAAATCTTACTGTCATAAGATTCCCTCCTTCATGAAAATGACTGTGAGGAAATGCTTTCACTAAGAGAGATTTTAAGAAGATAGCAATTGTGAAAATTGTATTCTCAAATTCGATTATGGTTACGACATCCCTTTCCATAGTTCGAATTGTGAGATTTGGCAATTAGTCTAACATTTGGGACTTATTGATATAAGTTCCAAATTGTTTAGACACACATATGAGTTATCTAAGGAAAAGGTGTATAAGTTTAAGAAGCTTAGATAAAGGGTTATCGAAGCATCTGGTATTAGAAATATGAACTTCAGAAATTCAATAGGCATTGTTTTCTGGAAGTTCAGCTATTTTCTGAATACATGTCAAAGCTAGTAGGAGCATAAGTGTTATGCTTATATAATCATCATGATAGTGGGAGTATAAGTGTTATGTTTGTATGATTATTATGGCAAGTATTGCAAGTTAGCAATATTAATTATAGAAAACAAAGGTTCACTTTGCAATGTCGCAAGGGTTGAGAAGTTGTTTTGCTATAATTAAGTGAGTGAATATTATACTTCGTTTCAAAATCTAAAGCTTAGATTGAGAAATTTTAATAAATTTAGTCAAAGAATACATAGTGTGTTCTTAAATTGCGATTATGATTACGGCATCCCTCTTCATAGTTCGAATTGTGAGAACGTGACACATAAAATATTATGACAGAAGATTGATAAAGTATCATATCTTCATGTAATACATTATACATCGTGTCCCATACGCTTCAGGTATATGATCGATTGCAAATGCTATAATATTTGACCATTCTAAAATTTTCCAAATGTCTAGCGCATTAAGAGGGAAAAAGGACTAGAATCGGTTTTGACTAAAATAATTAAACAACTATTAAAGGATGATCCAAAGTTCATTGAGGATTGGTCGCTTGTGAGTAGTTGGAAGTATGGTATTGAATGGACCATATCGACATTATTATGAATAGATAAAATTCTATTAAGAATGAGTTGTCATATGGCAAATGTGGAAATGTTTCCATATTGGGAGTTGGATATTGAGAGTGTATGTCTAGATTAGAAACTTTTATGTAAGAAGGATGTTCAAAGGAATGTACTTTGAATGTGAGACTTCACGTCTATGGAATTGTCTTGTAACAATTTCTGATAGAGTACTTTGTAATTTCATTGGCCAAGTCTCGGTGACTTTTGTGCTATGACTTTGTGAAAGGATCATTGCATAAAATATTAGAATCTAGCATATTCTAGTAGTGGCAACAACCTTGTGTTCTAACACTAATGATAAGGATTGGGAATTGTGAAATGAGCATCATTGGAAAGGTTTTCAATTGATCTATTTCACAAAGTAAGGACCATAGGAAACATAGTGTGCATGCTTTATACATGGGACAACTATTGTTGTAATTTGAGTAATAAGTTGATTTTCTGAAACAGTAAACAATGAATAATGAGTAATCAATATCGTGTTTTAACAAAAGTGTTTTATTTACTCCCATAAGTTTGGGGCCATATAGGATTAAGCATTATTGTTGTGTTTCCGTTTGCATGTTTTGACTTCCAGAATAACTAGGTTATTCGAACCTCCACAATCGGTCATACATTGGAAGTAAGTATGAAGGAAGACTGTCATGAAGAGTCTATAGATTGTCTGAAGAGTTTAGACATAGCACAAGTTTGTTGTAGGGTTCATGAGTGCTTTGATAAGATTAGAGTATTAGATTAAACCCACGCTCACTTGGATCACTTCATTGATTTATCATGAGTGATTAGTTCTTGAAACCGAGACGTGTGAGTTGTTATTTGTTGGTCGATTGCACATTGATAATAAGTAAACGCACCAGTAACTTGGTGTTATAAAACTTATTGTTGTGTGTGATTCGATCAGTGAATGCAAGCAAGCATATGAGTCAAAGTTTATCCATTCCTTTTACCCAAAGTGGGATAAAAGCGATATCTGTGGGCCCCTTGATGATTTAGCGATGACACATAAGCGCTTGGCCAAGTCGGGACTAAGTTGATGTGTTCAATTGTAGTTTGTTGTCAGTCTTCATAAATCGGAAGTCGGGAAACAGTCTAGAGAGAATGATTGAAATTCATGTCTTATGTCTATACAATATCTTGAGAATGGAGGAATATATAATCCCTTATCTAAAGGACACGCTATCTGATAAGACCAGAGTTGACAATGGCTTTTGAAAGCTACGATTGCTGATCAGGTTCTGAAGTCATACGGAAAATAGTTATTTGACTTATCCAAGTAGGAGACTGTTGGATTAGTGTCGAAGTCCATAATTATTTTGGTATGTACTTGACCCGATTATGAGCATGGTCCTTTTAGGTTGCCTTCACCATAGCAATATGTAGGATGAATTAAGGAGAGAAAGGTTTAATTATGATTTATTAATATATTATGAGAATAATATATTAAAGGAGAAATCATATTGTTTAATTAATATTAGTCAATAATTAATTAAGAATTAATTTTGTGGCTAAAAGAGATTAATTAAACTTAGGGGACTGGATTTGTAATTATAAGATAATTGTAATTAGGCTATGGATTACCTAAATAATATAGGTTGGACGAATTCTATGGGAAGCCCATAAAGATTTCGTGCAAGGGATATGTTAAAGGAGTCCATGGGCTGCTTAGGGCTTAATCAGCCAGATTAGGGTTTCCCAGTTGTAAACCCTAATAGCCTACATGTATATAAATGCCCTCTATGCACCAAAAACATGGCTAACACTTGGATTAGGGTTTCCAGCCCTTTTTGGTGCCTCCCTTCTCTTCTCTTCTTCATCTTGTTGCTTAGTGGTGTTTGTGACTCCATTAGAGGTGCAACACTTGAGGCACTAAGCTTTCTGAAGCTAAGGATTGATTGTTATTGCTATATAACAATCAAAGGTCAGATTTAAACCCTATTTTATGTTAATATGATTAATTGTATGCTAGATCTAGGGTTTATACCTTTGGATATTCAATTGCATGTTCATTAGACAAACTAGATCCAAAAGCTATTAAGGTTTGCATGTACACCATAGGATTGATGTATTGCTCAAAACCCATCAATGTCAACATTATATGATGAGGTTGAGACTGCAATGCTTTGTGCTGTAAGTCAACAGAACGGGGCATTCCAACCGTAGGGTTGTAAGCCGGGGCATTCCAACCGTAAGGTTGTGGGCCAGGGGTAATCCAATCAGGAGGTTGTGGACTCATTATCTGTTTATTATCTGTTGTGTGGTGGTATTTTAGGGGAACTCGCTAAGCTTTGGCTTACAGTTTTTAGTTTGTGGTTTTAGGGGCTTTTGAGGATCGTGGGAAGGTGAAGGCGTGATCGTACACACCTTCCTGTTTTGTCACTGGATCTTAGGGAAAAACTCTGATTTGAAATAATATTTTGAAAACAATGCCTATTTTTCAAACAATAATGATGAATGATTGATTTTTGAAAATTTTAAATTTTTGTGATTTTGAGTGTTACACTCCGACTACGTTCAACGAGGTTATTGGACTTTTAACAAAATTCTCCAAAATATATCATGTATTAATTATTAAAAGTCTTTCAGGATATTGGTTTCATCTTTTAATGGTTTGATTAAGTAGCAACCCTTAAACCGATCAGATGACAGATTCAAAGCTTTTGGTTCATTTTATTTTATCCTCTTAGTCGGTGTGAGTCCATTCTTAACCATTATACATGAAGGTGTGTTTGAGTGATAGTTTTTCATTTCCATGGTTGAGTGATATTTTGTTCCAGATAAATTTCTAGTTGGTTGATCTATTACATTTGAGATCAGTTTTTATGTTACGTACGTTGCAATACAATTTTTTTGATCTGTAGGTTTACAAAAGTTAAGAATATTCTAATACCATGTTACCATTGATTGTTGATATATTCAATGAACAACATGAGGTTGAGAGAAGGTTTGAAATTGTATGATAAACTAAATAATAAATACAATAGGGAAAATGACACAAATACCCTACGAATTTTTTAGGGTTTACCCGTTGAGTCCCTAAAGTTTTTGTCGGGCTTTATGGGTAAACTAGGATATGACCTGCTCTTTTAGTCCTCGTCAACCTGTAATAGCCGGTTCAGTGACCTTTTAGACCAAATAAACTCACATCGTGCCCCTATAAAGCCAAAAAAATAAGTTCGGGGATCAATTCGTACAAAGAAAACTCTCATTTTCTTCTAAAGCCAATTCACACTCAATTTATATTGATCCCCGAACTTATTTTTTTGGCTTTATAGGGGCACAATGTTAGTTTTTTTGGTCTAAATGGTCACTGAACCGGCTATTACAGGTTGACAGAGACTAAAAGAGCAGGTCATATCCTAGTTTAGGGACCCATAAAGTCCGATAAAAACTTTAGGAACTCAACGGGTAAACCCTAGAAATTTCGTAGGGCATTTGTGTCATTTTCCCAATACAATACTATGAAATTGCGAAATTAATCTAATTCAGACCATTATATCAGCCGTGCCAATAAAAAAAACTTAAATATGGTTGAAACACATATCTACATATATGGTATGAAACTGTTGACATGGACATCAAAACAGTAATCACAACATATGCTAACAACCATCAATAATCAACACACTTGTTACACAATAGTTATCTCAATGGATTCACTAGAACTTGAAGAAGCTAATTGACTCCTGGCAGAAGAAAAACAACAATTGGGTATCTGATTTTTTGGTAATGCATGCCACTTATCAATGTACCCCATAGAGTCGATATCTAAGTTGGGAAGTTGGTGTTCTTTGAGAATTTTCAGGATCTTTTTGGATCTACCAAGAAGCTGCACTGCAGTTCGGATGCTATCTTCCCTTTTCTCAATTGCATCCACATGGCACCTTAGAGTTATGACACGAGGTAAGTTGCTAAAGCAAGCGCACAGCAGATCTGCGATTATGGTTGATATAAATTCAAAAAGTTCCTCATCTGTTGGCCAATTTTCTTGCTCATTGCAGTGAAGTAGTATGGTTTGACTAATTCGGTACATTGAACTTGCAGCAATGAAGTTACGAAGTGAATGATCTGGACTTCCGTCTTTGCTTCTCTTGAACTGTATCACAGTATTTACTGCTTCATCACCCAACCACAGAAGAATCTCTTTTGATGTGTCTCCTTTACGAGCCTTCTTTTGAAGATCAATTTGTAGCCACGTGCGGTATACTTCAACATCCGTCCACACATGTCTAGCTGCTTTTCTTGCCTTTACCAACTCACCATTTGTATTGAGGCTTTCTTCGATATGTCTTACAAATTCGATGCCTTCACTCATACTGGAAATTAACCCCTTGAATTGGCCATTTGCAGTGTTAGGAAGCGAAAGGGCAATGGCTGTTAATGTTACGGTTACTAGGCTCCAGCAGTTCTGGATTTCTTCTGGATGTACAGGTGGGATTTGTTCATTGTCGAACTCTATTACTCCATAGAATCCTGTAGATTTCTTGAGAAGCTTCAGAAGATTTGGTGGCTCTTTCTCTTCAGACTCATGAAGAATTTGAGTAATAGAGTTGAAGGACTTTCTTAATATTTTGCTTGAAAGCTTAGTTTCTGCTTCAGTGTGTAGCACATAACCAGTATATTCTTCCATATCTGGTATCACATTGCTATTAGATGCATTTGGTTCTTGTTTAAACCTTCTCAACAACGATTTGTATAAATAGCAACAACAAGAGAATAGGATCAGAAAAGATCTGGGAACAAGACATATTGTTTTACATATAACTACAATCATTATCTGAAGTGCTATACAAAAGTTCAAAACCATATTTCGGATATTACGGATAACCTTCTTGCAATGGCGACCTGGGATACCAGAACCCACATGGTTGTGTTTCCAAATCTGGAGTGTTTGAGTCCAATAATTCTCGACTCTGAACACGTTTAGATGCTTCTTGGTCCATTTCTTGGATAAGTCGAAATGACTGATGGAAGTCAAACATCTAAAAAAAGGGGCAATACTGCCTACTATTGTCCCAACTGATTGCATGATAAAAATTAATTTCATTGACCACCTATATTCTGTTAAAAGATAACCGTATGACCCGATTTCCCATATATAACCATCCACGAAAATAAAAACCAAAATGCAAGCAAGGCATAAGCATATAATCCCAAAAGCAGAAGACACAGGTGAACAAGCAATTGCAAATTGGGGGTTACCAGTCTCTGCCATCATCCAATACTTTTTAACATAACAAATGAGTCGCTTGTTGGAGAAGTTCTTCATCTCTTGATGATTTGAAGCCAAACTGTGCAACTCCTTGTACTGTTGTTGTAAAACTCTTCTAGATGCTGAAACTGTCAAGGCTACCGAAATTGGCCATGGAAGAGAACATATTAGCAAAAACATTTGCAGCCTGATTATCAGACCATGCAGTACAATCCTATGATATGAGGGCGCCCAATCATTTATAGTACTAAACTGGAGACAAATATTTATAGTGATGGTGATCATGAGGATGCCAAACGCTATCATATTCATTACAAGATCCTTGCCACCCATAAGCCCTAAAGAAGGGAGAAAGTGCCCTAACATGGCGAGCAAAAACATAATGCTAACAGCCTTACTCATAGTCATGTCGGTGTTTAGGTCGACTGGTAGCTTCATTGCAATTGCTATCAGTGTGAGGGAAGCAGCATTGATTGTGAAAAATCTGCATGGAAACCACAGTTTCCTTTGTCGAAAGCCTTGGAAAGCATCGGCTGCCATTGCAAGAGTGCAAACAAGAGATGCTAGAAAAACATACAATCCCACCCAAGGCATGGCATCCTCCGGATATATCGACCCTGTCATCTTGCTAGACTTTTGCTAGACTTGTGAAATAAAGATTCAGCTTCATCGAGTAGAACAAGCGCCAAGAGATGCTTAATATATATACAAGTTCCAGGAACCAGTGACCAAAGACTTTTAGTTTAGAATACAACGCGTTTATGGATGTAATGTTCCACCGGCTTTCCTTCTCAGAAAGTTCTGGGAAATTATTGCTGTAAGAAAGTGTTTGGATACTTGTATTTACAAAAAGTCGGCACTGTTGTTAAGATCACATCATGCTACAAGGCAGTTTTAAGGGCAATTAAGGTATTTCCTATTACGTTAATTCGGTGGTTGTGTCTGTGTGCCATCGCGGCAGCAAGAAAAAACAATGATTACCCCCGCCATTCACGCTCCTCTCCAATTTTCTTGAAGATTAGATAGCAATCGTTTAAAAAAGGACCTATTTTAGCTGCGTTTCGCCAATATAAATCACAATTAAATCTCCATTTTTGATTCTCGTATACTCTGAATCTGTGGAGTGTAGAGACTGGAGAGCCTGAACTGAAAGAAGGATAAGGTCGCTCTACAGCTGCGTTCTGTGGTCTACTGGTGGGCTTGGAAAGTCCTAATGGCAAATTGACTTGTCATCTGCGCTTTTTGACCTTTTTTTCCCACAGACTAAAATGAGTAAAATCACGATTTCTTGAGTTAATTTCTGATTTCTGATTGTTTATTATTTATTTCATATTTGATTGTTTATTTAACTATTTCATATTTGGTTATGTGAATGTGATTAATTCTTATTTTTGTAAGGTTATTTTATTTTTTATATTTCTGATTTTTACGGTCCACTGAAGTTCATTTTTTCTCTTTGTTCAAATAATCTTTGTATCATCTTCGTTCTGCCATTCTGTGGACGGAAGGTAATTTCTAAATTTTGGCATTTTGCATAGTCGATAAAAGTTTTGATTTTTAAACAATTTGAAAAGTTAATTTTTGATATTTTGCACCGTCTACAAATAAACTATTTATTTTATTTTATTTTATTTTATTTTTTGCAAAAATAAAAACTAAGTTCCATCGATTTGTTAATATTGTATCCTACTTTCAAAAGGTTTTAAAATTTCATTTCAAAAACTTTTATTAAAGCGTTTTATGTTGAAAGTACAATATTATAGTGGGGCATACTTTGAAAAGCCACTCAATTATAGCATTGTACTCTAATGGTAATATACTTTAATAAAAAAAATAAAAACAGTTATAGCACAATATGATAGTTTTTAGATAAGCCTACTTATTATTTATGTTTTTTTTTTGGCATTCCTCATATGAGCACAAGTTGAAAAGTTACTACTTTTACCAATGATATTTCACTATTATTAATATTTCAGAATTTAGGGTTAAATGCAAGAAATAACAACTAAGTTCCATCGATTTGTTAATATAGCATCCTACTTTCAAAAGGTTTTAAACTTCATTTCAAAAACTTTTATTAAAGCATTGTATTTTCAAAGTATAGTGCTATAATGGTGCATACTTTGAAAAAGTCACTGATTTATAACATTGTACTTTAAAGGTAATATACTTAAAAAAAAACGATTATAGCATTGTTTGTGTTAGAACATAAATTTACAGCATTATACTTTCCAGAGGATCACCTTTACCTTGACAACATGATACTCTCCGGCATGACTCAACTTTACAACTTCATTTCCTTTCCAGCAGATGCACTTTCCAGCTTCACATCCTTTCCTGCAAGAAGCATCTTCTCTATGTTCTTGTATCTTTTTAACATGGTATCAGAGCAGTGTAAATGGTTTTAGGAACAAACTGCTCATCATTTACTCTTTGATCTAAGTTGTCATGTCTAAAGATGATAACTCAACCCAGAAAACAGGCATAGTAGTGACGACCTGACCTAAATACTCACAAACCTCTTCAAATCCCAAACACCAAACACTAAACAAAACCTATCTGATAACCTTAAAATCAACTTCAGTACTCTCAATAGCCAAAATTATGCATTATGGGCTCGCATGATTCGAGTGGCAATGGGGGGGGGGGGGGGGGGGGGGGGGGGGAAGTCAAAATCCTTATTGAATCATTTATCTGTGATCCTCCAGATGAAACGGATGAAAGCTATGAGGAATGGGAACCGAATGACTTAGTTGTCTTCTCATGGCTCATACAAAACATTGAACCAAGCCTTGCTAGTAATATCACCGAGTTCCCTATAGCAAAGTCATTATAGGATTCTCTTGTGGTTACCTACAGTAGTGGAAAAGATAAGCTACATCTGTTTGATCTTCATGTCAAAGCAAATGAAATCAAACAGAACGAAATGCCCCTTAAAGACACCTGGATTGTTTTACAAGGGATTTCTAGAGAGATAGAAGAAGAGACCTGAATCCTATGAGTTGTTATGTTGATAATTCAACATACAACATAATAAGGGCGAAGCAAAAATGGTTCCAGTTTCTGAATGCTTTGGATCACAGGTATGACCCAATAAAACGGGAAATACTTAGGTGTGACCCTTTACCATGATCAGAAGGAGCTTATGAATCTGTTAGAAAATATACTGCTCATCAGAAAATCTTAGGAGAAACATCATACACAACACTTCCACAGGAAGTAGGCACAAGATTGGCAGTCACTACACCGGGTGAAACCGAAGGTGCAAGCCTAGTTTCCAAAGGACATCGCCGACCTTACAAAAAATAGAAAAACAGGATAAATCTCACCTTAAATGTGAGCACTGTTGAAAATCTCAAGTTTCTAAATGACATGGATTTACTTCTTGAAACATAAATCTGAAGTTTCCGACAAGTTTGCCATGTTCCATACCATGATCCAAACTCACTTCCAAAAACCCATACAAATCCTTAGATCTGACAATGGTGGTGAATTTGTTAACACCACCATGAAACTTTTTTGTCAAAAAAAAAGAGAATCATCCACCAAACTACTAGCCCAATACCCTGGAACAGAATGGTGTTGCCGAAAGAAAAAACAGTATCATCCTTGAAATAACCCGGGCTCTCATAATCGACTCCAAAGTTCCTAAATCTTTTTGGCCAGAGGCAGTTGCCACAACTGCTTACCTTATAAACAGACTTCCAACCAAATCTCTTGACCTAAAAAAACCCTTACAAACCCTTTCAGCAGTTACCAAAATACCACCAGCTCTGACCCTACAACCACGTATCTTTGGATGTTTTGTCTTTGTCCACATACCTAAAGCAGAACATAGCAGAACAAGGCAAACTTGAACCGTGTGCAAAAAAAAATGTGTTTTTGTGGAATATGGAGTTAATAAAAAGGTCACAGATGCTACATCTGCGTAGACGTCATATCTTTACCACCATGAATTGTGACTTCTTAGAGACAGAGTTTTTCTACAAAGCTCAACTCAGTAGTACCAATGATGAGTCACTTCCAAATATAGTAGCATCTATCGACATCAGTGTCAACAACCAACATCCTCTAAATCTAATGTCTGAGGTAAGTAACTCTGACACTGAATCTTCTAGTCATGATGAAATTCCTAATCCATTACCTGCCCCCAATTATGATGAGACAACAACAGGTCATGTTGAGTCAATACAAGAAGAGCCTATAGAAAGATATGTACTACCACCATGGGAAAATAGGGGAGTTCCGCCTAAAAGATATTTTCCGGAAAAGGATTCTCGAAATTCAAAATACCCAATGGAGAACATAGCCAAAGCAAGACTAACTGATGATGCCAATGCATTTGTTTCATCTGTATATGATGAACAAATCCCAACGACGGTGCAACAAGCGTTGACATCAAAGAAGTGGACATAATCCACGAAAACAGAGATGGAGGTCTTAAAGTTACCCGATACATGGGATAAGTGTAGACTTTCGGTTGAAAAGAAGGTAGTCGCAACTCGTTGGGTATTTACAGTCAAATACAACCCAGATGGTACAGCCAAAATGTACAAAGCTCGACTCGTAGCAAAAGGGTACACCCAAACCTATCATATTGACTACTTAGAGGCTTTCTCTCCGGTAGCCAAGATCGACACAATTGGAGTGATATTTTCAGTTGCAAAAAATAAATACTTGCCACTCCATCAGTTTGATGTAAATAATGCTTTCCTATATGGATATCTAAAGGAAGAAGTCTACATGGAGGCACCACCAGATTTCTCAGAAGATTTCAAAAATGATGAAGTCTGCAAACTCAAGAAAGTCTTGTACGAGCTTAAACAATCTCTGCGTGCATGGTTTGGGAGATTCATAATGGTTATGAAGCAATATAGGTATAAACAAAGTAATGTCGATCACACATTGTTCCTGAAGAAAAGAGGGAACCTGATTGCATGTCGCGTGTTATGACAAAAGTAATCAAATATGAAATTGAACAAATAGAAACATAAATAAATCAAATTAATATACACATATTCATAAATCAGAAGAACGCACTTGTATTTGGATGTTTATAATAGTTTCACTAATCACAAAAATAAGTAGAGATTAAGGCTTGCTTTGCAGTGTCCTAAGACAGAAATTTCCCTGGTAAAGATACATCTAGAGGATACAACAATGGATACAACAATCTGATCAAGATTGAATATCGATCCTGACGAAATTCTTCATGCTTCCTTCATTTCCCAGAAAAATGAGAGTGAAAGAAAGTGGTGTTATTGTGTATATGATCAACCCTTTAATCTGTCAATTGATCGTCTATTTATAGCCTGTCAAATTACAGTTAAAAACTGCTAACCATCATACCTATTCCAAAAACGAAATTAACCGCCTAATTAACTTCTAATAAGTTAATTAACAATTAACATATTTTGTAATTAAAAAATCAATTTCGGAATTTGTGTAAATAAAAATTAGTTAATTAGTCAAGAAGAGCCCAAGAGCCTCAAGGCCCAAGGCCGTCTTTTGACCATTAATTATATTTAACGATGAGCCTAATCCAAGACTAGTTTGATAGCTTAATACCACAATTTTATTCCAAATGCCTTTTTGTCTTGCTTTATCTATTTAAGAATATGTGGAGACAAAGACTTATAAAGCTAGTTAAGGTTCTTTCTTTCTCCAATGTGGGATAATGTTGTTAGGCTATAAGCAACGTTCCAATAGTACCCCACATTTTCTATTCAAACTCCAACAATACCCCACATTTAAATAGAAAATAAGAGAACTTTTATATTCAAATTAGGGAAGTAAGATATGACAAACATCTTAATAGGTGTTGTAAATAAAGAACCTTTCATAGCGAGTACTACATGGATCTACTTTGTGGGTAGTGAACTAGTTTCTTGAACTAATCACTTTGTGTAGTAGATTCAAAACAAGAGGTATCACACATATCATATCTGTAACATCTCGATGATGATGAGGTCTTTGGTCTAAAAGCCAGGCATTTGGCATAGAACGCTTGGCGTTCAAACGCCAGACGTTCTATGATGGACGTCAGGCGTTTGCACGTAGAGACCAAACCCTAAATTTTAGGGTTTACACCCTATTTAAAGAACATTATGACCTTAAAACCCTTCACCACTCCAGCCACCATCCTTATTTTGAAAACCCTAAGTGAGTATGAGATTTTGAAGCCTTGGTTTATCTCTGATATCATATAGTGTTCTTGATAAGAGAAGGAAGATCTTTGGAGTATTGTGGTTGCTCTATAGCTTGTGGATCAAGACTCTTGACATCTTAGAGCATCATCTTTATGTATAAAGTTTAGATCTTGATGTCTCATTTGTTAGATCTTGATTTAGGGTTAGTTTATGGTCTTTTGGTCCCAAATAATTGATCTTTGTGAGTTTGGAATGCTCCAGAGGTTTAGACTATCCTTTCAAGCATAATAGTGAGTCTAGAATCATAAAAATTCAATATTGGGTCTTTATAATCTTCCATGCAAGAGTTTTGGAGCCTTATAGTTAATTTTGAGTTAGGATCTTGGTGTTGGGCTCACTGTAGCCATGCATCATGCATGATGCATGTCCATAAAGTTTGCAACTTTATAGCTTTAGACATTCCATTATGATTGGATCTAAAGTTTGGACATGAGATCTTAAGTCATTAAGACATTGGCTTGGAAGTTGGTAATCAGCAAGAAAACGCCAGACGTTCTCAGAAAAAGCCCAATGGATTGTTTTTGGGCGTTGGGCTATTATGGGTTTTGGGCTTAGTTTAGTTGGGCTTGTATATAAAGGGCAAAATGGTCTTTTGTGCTCATCATGATAAGGAATGGACTAGACCATGGGTTTGGGTTAAACCCTAGTTATTGATTGGGTTTGTTTTTGGTTTTGGTTTAGTGTGAGGAGCAATGTTCGCCGCGGATCGAGTGTTGTTTCAGTTATCATTAGTTGAGGTGATTCTTCCTCACTGTACTTATGGGTCTAAGGCACCAAGACCGGCCCATTCGATTAGATATCATGTTATGTGATAGTATGTTATCGTGCTATAGTGATTTGTTAGATCTGTACCGTGGTATATAGGATGATGTTATGCTTAGTGATCTGTAGATCTGGCTGATTGTCTATTAACTGGCTATATGTTTATCTATTATACGTGCACATATTTTGAGTGTGGTTGAGGCTTTACTGCTTTGTGCTTGAGCCAACAGACCGGGGGCATTCCAACTCGATGGTTGATTGGGCCCGAGGGTATTCTATCCCGAGGATGACTGGACCCGTTGTATATTGGCATTCCAACCTGGGTATTCCCTCCTGAAGATGATTAGAATCGGAGGTTGATTAGGCCTGGGATATTCCAACCCGATGGTTGACTGGACCCATTGTATATTGACATTCCAACCCGATAGTTGATTGGGCCTAGGGTATTCCAACCCGATGGTTGATTGGACCCGACATGTTTTGGTATTCCAACCCGAGGCTCATTGCACCAAATATACTTATGATACTAGGGTATTCCATCCCGAGGATGACTGGGCTCATCATAGACATGCCTGGTATTCCAGCCCGAGGCTGATTGGGCCATGCATGAGTATTTATGTATGTGATTTGTTTGTATGGTTGTACTTTGGGGGAACTTACTAAGCTTTGTGCTTATAGTTTCAGGTGCTTCAAATGATTGTTGCAAGGCGAAGGCATGACTGTACACATCCTTGGTTTTACGACTGATTGGATCTTGGGAGACTGTGATTTTAAATAATGTTTTGGAAACAATGGTTTTGTAAACACTTTTATTAGTAAATCGGTTGTTTTGAAAGCTTTAAATATCTTTTGATTTTTTTTATAGATGTTATAATATCTAAGCATGGTTTATTTCTTACTATTGTGTTCACTTTATCCGTGAACAATCCTTTCTTCGTGAGACTTTTAGAGAGCTTAGCCATATCAGCTCCCAAAGTTGCGATCTCACATCCATCTCACACAGGTAATGCTAAATGGAACAGTCTGTATTATTCCATTATAAGAGCTATCAACATTATTAAGAACAAAATTCATCCTTATATCATCAACAGATAACACAAATGAATATCATAGGAGTGAGCATACATTTGTGTTAGTGCTACTTTTAGTCTTCCCTAACTAGTTATCCTATTAAACCTAGACCATGGGATCTCCAATGTTGCTAGGTTAGGTTTCCGACCAAATGGTGACTCATTGTGTTGTATTTAAGCCCATTCCCATCGATGTAAAGATAATTTGCTCTCTACTAAGGCCTTTTATCAAAGGATTAACTATATTTTCCTTTGACTTTATGTAACTAATGGAAATTATTCTATTCTTCAACTAGTCTCTTATTACAATGTGTCTGCGCCTAATGTGTCTCAACTTGCCATTGTATATCTGACTTTGTGCTCTACTGAGAGCAGCCATATTATCATAATGAATGCCAATGGTAGTAACAGGTTGAGGCCATAGAGGAATACCTTTTAGGAAACTTTTAAGCTATTCAGCTTCTTCAATGGATTTGTCTAAAGAAACAAACTCTGCTTCCATTTTAGAATGACTATTCATAGTTTGCTCAGATGATTTCCAAGAAATAGTAGCTCCACCAAGAATGAACACATATCCGCTTGTGGATTTTGCCTCAGAAGTATTGGAAATCCAATTTGCATCACAGTATCCTTCAATAACAGGATAATATCTCGTGTAATGCAATCCATAATTCATTATATGCTTTAAATATCTAAGCTTTCTCACTAATGCATACCAATGATCTTTCCCAGGATTGTGGGACTAGCAACTCAATCTACTTACACTATATGCCAAGTCTGGCCTAGTATAATTCATAATATAAATTAATCTACCAAGAACTTAAGTATATTTTAACTGAGCTACACTATCACCTTTATTCTTCTTAAGATGACTTGAAGGATCAAAAGGGGTGACTACTGCTTTGTCATCATAGTGTCCAAAATGTTTTAGTACACTTTCAATATAATGGGACTATATAAGAGTATAACCATCTGGTCTTCTTTAAACTCTTACACCAAGGATCACATCTACTACTCCCAAGTCCTTCATGGAAAAGGATGAGTGTAGCATTTTCTTGGTTTCATTGATCACATCCAAACTATTACCCATTATAAGCGTATCATCCACATACAATCGTATGATGACACAAGCATTCTTGTATTGTTTGACATAAACACATTTATCACATTCACTAATTCTAAATCCATTAGAAAGTAATGCGTTATTAAACTTCTCATGCCATTGCTTTGGAGCCTGTTTTAGTCCATAAAGTGATCTCACCAACTTATAAACTTTGTTTTCTTGACCTTTAACCATAAACCCTTCTGGCTTTTATATATATATATATATATATATATATATATATATATATATATATATATATATATATATATATATATATATACAAGAAAGCAGTTTTCACATCCATTTGGTGTATTTCCAAATTGTGAATTGCTATAATTGCTACCAATATACGAATTGATGTACTTCTTGTAATAGGTGAATAGGTGTCAAAGAAGTCTTGACCCTCCTTTTGACGATACCCTTTAGCTACTAAACAAGCTTTGTACTTCTCAATGGTAGCATCATGTCTAAAATTCGTCTTAAATATCTATTTGTGCTTAACTGGTTTTTACCCATGTGGCAAACCTACCAATTTCCAAGTGTTATTCTGCACAATGGAGTCAATCTCACTTTTTATTGCCTCTTTCCAAAAAGGATCTTCAGAAGAATCCATAGCATCCTTATAAGTTAGGGTTCTTTATTAAATACATAGGTCATATAATCAGGTCCAAAATCTTTGGCTATTTTTCCCTATTTGTTTCTTCGAGGTTCTAACTTCTCTTCTTAAACCTTTGAAGAACTCTCTTCATTTCACTGTAAACTTTTGTCATGAATGGGTTTATTTAGCCCAACATCTTAATGTATTTCTCTAGAGCAGACGTCTTTGCCTTTGTCCTTAAAAGCAAAAATATTTTCAACAAATTAAGCCTCTCTTGATTCCATGATGGTTTGATTATAGATATCATTAACATGTGATTTATACACAAGAAACCTATAGGATTCACTATTCATGGCAGGGCCAAGATAGATGCAATCTATGGTTTTTGGTCCAAGTTTAGTCATCTTGGGAAGAGGTACTTGTAACTTGGCAAGGCAACCCCACACTTTCATCCTTTTGTAAGTGGGTAATATCCCTTTCCACAAATAATAGGGTGATTTATCACTCTTTTTACGAAGAATCCTATTAAGAATTTAATTTTCTGCAAGACATGCTTCTCCCCACAGGTTATGTGGTGCTCTAGAAGTAATTAACATTGAATTAATCATGTTCTTCAATGTTCTATTCTTTCTTTCTGCCACTCCATTTTGTTGAGGAGTATATGAAGTAGTTGTTTGATGTATAATACAATTTAAAGAACAAAATTTGGCAAAGTCTTTGGATTTATATTCTCCTCCTCGATCATACCTTAGAATTGTGTTCTTTTTGTTAAGTTGATTTTCAACTTCAACCTTATAATTCTTAAAAGAATTCAAGGTGTTGAGTGTGGGAGTTGCATCATTGGGCTCATTTGCTAGGTCCATTAATGTCACAGTTTGGGCCTGTCCAGCTGTGTTTTTTGTAATTAGGATTTACTATATAAGATGCATGCATGCATCGTTGTTAGTACGCTTATTGATTATCTTTTTGATTGTACTGTAACCATAGAACACCTCAACAATAGAAGTTCTTCATCGAGCTCTTCTGAGGTGCTATTGTTTTAATCATTCAGCACCTGTTTGACTCATTGTGTGTTCTTACTATTGCTTAATTTTGATATACTTGTCAAGGATCTAAATGATCTCAAAAGCGTTTTTCAACTTATCAATTGGTATCAGAGCAGGAGACTGTGTAATCCATACGCATCTCTTATGTTGAAGAAGGTTTTAGGGTTTCCGCTATCATCGTATTTGTTAGATTCGTCATCTTTCCATTGACGTTTCTCTTGGATCACGATCTTACCCTAACTCAGTTTACTAGTCTGATTCTTGGCAGGTTATCAAACAAAATCATCATGTCTAATGACAACTCTCATTCGAACCCTATCAACATATCCAAAAGTATCGGATCTACAACTAGAATCCTAATCTTATACACTCATGATTATGAAGTCTGGACGCATCACTTTGAGGACTATGTTGTTGGTTCAGAGGACAATGGTTATCTTATCAAGACACAAAAGGAATACAATCAACTTATGATTGACGTGGGGAAAGCTCCTCAAGATGAGAAGGAAAAACTAATGTGCAATGTCAAAGCTATGAGGATGATCAAATTTGCATTGCAATCTGATACCTTTCGTCTCGTTATCTCATGCACCACAGCAAAACAGATTTGGGATAGGCTTAAGGAGCTTTATTCTACAGATGAGGATCTAGAACATTCAATACAAACTCTTTTGCTCTCTGAGTTCGGTGACTTTAAGAAAAAGCCAGAAGAAAAACTCGTTCAGGCATTTCATCATTTCAATCATATTCTCAGCAAAATGATCAAACATAGAATTGGCGAAGAAGTTATAGAGCAGAAAGTTACTTTTATGAATGGCCTGAGACCCGAATGGATGGCGGTGGTTTTGACTGTGAAAGCTCATGAACAGTTCAAGACCTATTCGTTGGCGAAGCTTGTGGGAATACTCAAATCACACGAAAGCGTTGTGACTAAGGAGACAAATGTGGTTTCTAGTATGGGATCTTTGGACTTTCTCTCAAAGGGAAAGAGCGCAGCTGAAGAAGAAGAAGAGTTGGATCTTTCTGAATGTGATATGACAAATGAAGAATATTTATTAGTGGTTTCTAATCCCAAGAAGTTTGCTCGCAAAAAGTTCCCTACCTCCAAGAACCAAAACCGGAAAGGGAGCTATAGTTCTGAAAAGGAAAAAGAGGAGGTTAAAAACGATCCTAAGCAAGAAGAAGTAAAGAAGGAGAACAAGCAGGTGGGTGATTCTGTATATGATTGTCACTTTTTTCAGGGCAAAAATCATTTTGCTAAAGATTGTGTTTTGAGGAAGCTGTCCGAAAAGAATGAGGGTGAAGATGATGAAGCTCTATTTGCATAACCTGGAAGAGATCAATAAGAAAAAGGCTACTAACAGTACAATGAATGCTTTAATTGTGCAGGAGAACTTAGTTAATGATGAGTTCGGAGGTGTAGAGGTCTGGTCTACAGACTTTGAAGATGATGAAGTTCGAAAGCCCACACATGGCAAGGCTTTTGTGGCGAAGGAAGATAACTCTGAGTTTGCTAGAAGGTGTTTAATGGTGACTGCTGGAGTGTAACAAATGAGAGGCTACACAACCGACGGTGGAGGTGAGGAGGCGAAGGAAAGAGAAGACAAGTGCTTCGCTGCCAAACCAATGGGTGAGTAGATCAACGAATGCGATCAGTTGATCAAGAAGGTACAATCTATTCTCGAATCTCTAAAAATACCTATCACCAACTATGAAAAGGAATTAAAAAAATTAAAATTCAATTTTTCCAGCTTAAGTGGTAGTCTAAAACAAAATCGCCTAGCAAATTCTAACCTAACTGATCAACTCAGCAGGGTGTCTTCCAAGAGTGAGGAAAGAAGGATGTCGATAGAGAAGAATGAAGTGGAGTTAGTTAGGGAAAAAGATGATATAATTTATTTTCAACATGATAATTTGAAGCTTTTGAAACTAAGATATATTTTTTATTTGATTGCTAAACGTTTATATACTAATATCACTCATGTAACATCCGAATTTTCAGGTATCATAATTTAAGTATTTACTTTTGAGTTAAGAAGAGGGACTTGACGAGTTGACGCCTAAACTCGTCAAGTAAGGTCGAGACTGATGACTCGGATTAATGAATGGACTCGACGAGTCCGCGCTGTTGGCAGAAACCCTAAATCTTTGGGCCTGAGCCCTATTTAAAGGCACTTATGGCCTTCAATTGCAGCTACCTTTCCAGAAGAGAGAACCCTAGCAAGCTTGAGTGTGTAGAGTGAGAGAAAGAGGCATCTTGAGCTATTTGGTGTGATTTTGCAAGAGAGGAGAAGAGCTCAGCAAGAGGGACCAAAGGAGGTTGTTGTTCTAAGTTATTCAAGCAAGGTGCTTCATTCTGAGGTACCAAATCATTAGGGCTTGAATCACTCCATTTTTGGGGTTTTGAATGCCTTAAACCCCTCTTGCAAGTTTGTGTCATAGATCTGGACCCTTCTAGGTCCAGAGAGTCCCAATCATCCAGCTTTATGCAGTCCCATTGGAGTTTTGAATCTATGTTGTCATTTTAAGAGTTATTTCATCAAATAGAGCTTGATGTGTGGTGCATGGACATAAATATTGAACCTTTACGTGACTTTTCGGTGCTTGAAGGTTAGATCTATAGGTTAGAGAATCAGATCTGACCTCAGAAGGTCAAGTGAGTGTTGCCATGGAGGAAACTCGCCGAGTCCATAAGAGGACTCGACGAGTCGGATCGGGTTGCCTTAGGAGGATTCAGAGGACACGCATGGACTTGCCGAGTCATCCGAGTGCACTCAACGAGTGTTAACACGTTGTCGCGCGCGTATTAAGCAAATAAATTTATCACTGTTGGTTGCACTAAAAATATAGCACATGGAAGCAGGGTCGAATCCTCAGGGACACAGCCTAAAAGTTAATGCCTTTTTGCATCAGGAACATCTAGTCAAAATAGAAATTATAAAAGGGGGATTTTAAATTTAACTAAAAACTAAAAACTAAAAATGCAGTGATATTAAACTAAATGAAAATCAATAATAAAAACGGTTTCAGCTCTACTGTGACTTTCCTAATCATGTAACTGATCCAGATCTGATTATTTGAGATGCGTTTTATCTAAGTTGGTACTGAGAAAAACTAACAAGCTCTAGTAATTTCTCTTTTACCTTAATTAGTTAACCAAAACAAGCTCTTTAATTAACCCTAACGTTTTACTGTCTAATCAAACAAGCTCTTAATTAAGAACAAAAAAGTTGCATTAAGTTCTATGTAAAATTCCCAACAATATCCAATACTTCTCACAAGCTCGAAAGCGTAAAGATATGATTTTTCGGTTTATACCAGAGTTAAATCCCAAAAACGGAACCAATCTGATACTTGTTACTTTTACCAATTAATTAGAACAATTACGGATTCTATTAATTGATTAACTAGAATGATAAAACCCTAGCTAGGTGATCAGACTAACAAGCAGAATTCAAATCAAACATTCATTAAGCTCAAAACTAAAGAATCTAGATAGAAACACAAATCAAAAACCAAATCTAATGATCAATCACATGAAAAGTACTTGTCTTTGCAAAACTGAAAACTAGGGTTTAGCCAAACATGGCTAAAATATGATCAAAACAGATAAAAAGAGACATCAAACAACTAATCTTACTAATCTACTTTAAGGAGATGATCCATAGTCTTCAGATCTTCAGAAATCGTTGAAATCAGAGAAGAAAAGCCTCCAAAATTGTATTTTCGTTGGCTGGCTAAAATGCAATCGCAGGTTGTGCCTATGACGTCCGAAATTTCGTCTACTTTTCAGATCATTTTGAATCATATCAATCGGAGTTACGGTTCTCAAGATATGGTCAAAATACTGACAGGGGGTCAAAGCTGCCAGCGACATCCTTTAACTTTAGATTGTATATTCTATCTTCGTGTGATCAATTCAATTGAATGTTTCTTGACCAAAGCATCTTCCAAACATTCCTCATAATCCTTCATAAGTCCCAAGCTCCATTTTAAGCTCCAAACACGCATCTAACTGCTCCCAAGCACTGTTCCACTCGAACTATCTGAAATCGATATAAAAACATGAGCAGTATAGGAATTCTAACAAAAGACATGAGTTGAACATTATTTAAATAAATGACATGCAAATGTATGAAATATGATCATAAATGCTAATGAAAACTACCCTATAAGATGCATAAAATGACATCTAACAACGAGTGTGGTCAAAATTGGACCGTTAACTGAGTTGACTTCAGTTGACCTTAGGGCTGGTCAAACTGATTTAAGAGAGATTCGGGAGGGGTAGAACAGTCTTCTACCCATTCTTAGAGAAGAGGATGTAAGGTGTGTATTGATTAGAGATGTTATCATTTTGATAGGCGGAGGCTAGATCGGGAATTCAAGCACAAGAGTTTTCTAGACATCTTACAAGGTGAGTCTTCTAACTATACATTACCTAGAGTGGTATCTATGTACAGACCGGAGGGTCTTACGTGTTATGTGCTTGCTTAAGATTATGTGCTTTGTGATTTATGTAAGCTATGTGATATTAGACCGGACCTGAGGGTCCAACGATTTACGAGACCAGAGGGTCCTCAATCAGACCGGACCGGAGGGTCCGACGATTTAGACCGGACCAGAGGGTCCAACGAGCTACAAGACTGGAGGGTCCCGCTGAGACACATTGACCGGAGGGTATTACCAAGTTATAGCCTCGACTGGCTTATGTGCTGTATGTGGTATTTTGGGGAACTCACTAAGCATTTATGTTTACCGTGTTATGTGATATGTGTTTCAGGTACCAGCGAGGATCGCGGGAAGGCACCAGCATGACCTATACATACTGATTGAGTATTATCTATTATGTATTTGAGTTTCTGGGATATGTTTTACTGAGATAACATTTGATACACTTGAGTTGTGATTACTTTATGAGATATGTTATGTTTTAAAAATGAAAATTGTTTTGAAAATTCACGTCGTTACAAGTTGGTATTAGAGCCTTAGTTTGAGGGATTCAGATGCACCTTTGGGCGTATTTGAACTCAAATTGAGGATTTGAGAAGATTTTTCATAAAAGAAACAATTTTTCTAAAAGAGTAACATATTTTTGAGAAAAGCAGAACGGAGCAGTGTGTACGATCAGCCAGCGCCCGAACGGTTGTGACAACCTAAATTTTTTTGTCTTGTTAAGTCAAGCCAATCAACTTTAAGTCAGACTCGCTCCTAATATCATTTAGCACAGTTTAGAGTCTGTTTGAGTGTTTTAAGCCTAGTATAAGGAATGAGTGATAGGAAGTACCAGCTAGAGTCACTGTGCAACATTCAAGCCTTAAACTCCATCATGTGGAGTTTACGGCCGTAAACATGGAGTTTACGGCCGCAAACTTAACCAGGGCCGAAAACTCCCACCTATATATATATATATATATATATATATATATATATATATATATATATATAAGGGCACTTCATTTCCCTCATTCTTTCCTTCCCTGGCCAAAATCTCTTCAAACTCTCTCAAGTATCATCAAGTTCTTCATCCAAATCCTCCAAAAACGTAAGTATTCTTCACTCTACTTGTTCTTACCCTTCTTAATCATGCATTATCCTCATGATTCATCCATGAAAACATCTTTTTGGCTAGATCTTCAACTTTCACCAAGAACACCAAGAACACACACTTGTTCTTGGTGGCCGAAAACTCATCAAAGGCCCTCAAAAGTGTGAGTATTCCATCTTCCATCTAGTTGTACATGTTAAACACTAGACCATAGCCTTGAATCATCACCAAACTCAACATCAAAGAGAGTTTACGGCCAAGAGTTTACACCATGGCCGTAAACCCTTATAGTTGTCATGATTTAAGCCTTAAACACTTCTAGACCCTTGCTAACCCTTGGAACACTTGAACCTTTAAAACTCCTTGCCATTATGACCCAAAATTAGACCATTTGGTGAGTTTACGGCCCAACACTTCAAGGTGTGGCCGTAAACACCTCAACCCCTTCTATTAAGTTGGTTTTTCTCATCCTTGTGTAGAGCAATGGTCCCTCAAGTTTCCTTAGCATTCAAACACCCTCTTATGCACCTTTTACCATGAGTTTACGGACGTAAAATCCATGGCCATAAACCCATGGCCGTAAACTCCTCTTTGTGGCCATACATTCCCCTTTGATAAATCACATGTGATTTCAACACTTAGTCTAAGTCCCTAAGGGTGTTTCTTAGCATATTAGTTGCTTATAAACAATATATTCATGCAAATACTTGCCATATATGTCATTTAGGACCCGTTTGTGTCTCGGGAGTTCATTTCATGGAGCTTCTCATCCTTACGCGCATATTCATTTGAATCACCCACATCATGTGAGTTCATACCCCGTAATGAATCTTTTAACTGTTTTAAATGCTTTTAAGGGGGGGGGGGGGATACAAGTTGAACAAAATGTTAATTGTGTAAATTTTTGTTATAAACATCTTTCAAAAGATTGCTTATGTCTTTTATAAGTGATCAAAACATTTCAAAAACTCTTTTAAAGTATGTTACTTTTTAGTTTAACAAAACTCCATTTTTAAAAGTACCAACAGAACTTAGTAGATAAATGAGTCTTTTCAATAACAGTTCAAGTAAAACACTAGTAATCTATAAGGGGTATAGTTTAGAGGTTCAATTCATACTAGATACTAAAGGGCTTGTAGCCCAGCGGTATCAGGTGGTGCCCTCCCTCTTTGAGGTCGAGGGTTCAAGTCCCTTCGTGGACATAGGTGAAATAGGTGTTGTTAGCTTAGGAGTAGATTAGATTTGCCGGTTCAAAAAAAAATTCATACTAGATACAATACACGATAACAGGAAGAACATACTAAGATACTATAACAGGAAGAACATACTAAGATACTATAACAGAACGAACATACTAAGTTGCTATAGCATGGAATAATTACAAGATCTAATTATACCAATGAATCACTAACTTATTGTTCTAAACAAAAGGTGATAGTTAAATTGGGTATACATGATCACATAACTTAAATGTGGATTACATGGCCTAGCAACTGGTTTGCTGAAGTCGTGTTTGGTTCCCATAATCTCTTAACAGGGAGAGAGTATAGTATGGGTACTAGCCTTCACATTATGACCTTAAAAAAACATGTTTTAAGGAAATCAGTACGTCGGGATGTCAATTCAAAAGACAACTGAGTACTTTAATTTCATTTTCCCATTACTTTCATAAAGTGACAGTTCCACTTAAAAGTTAATGCAAACTATTTTCGAGTCAAGATAATTATAAACTAGGGAAAACTTACATCTTTTCAAACGACAAACAAAACAGTCGGGTCTAGTACATTCAGTAGAAAGGGACCATAATGCTAACCTTATGACTCCTTAATGTATACATCAAGGAATATATATTAATATGGTCCGGCAGGTAATAGGATGTGTGCTTTCGCTTCATTTCGTGTTCCTTGTTTGGTTGTGGGATTAGAGCGGATTCACCCAGCCTATTACTCATTCGATCTTAGTTATATATATGTTCCGTATACATTAAGTCATCATAAGGGGTACCAGGTATGGGTCAGGTCATAGGACACTAATTCAATGCACAATTTTCTAGTACAAAACATACTTTTCAAATCAGAACTTTTGGTATACCAAATTAGAAACTTACCAGTAAAAGGTTTAATCCGTTATATTAAACCAGTACAACTTAAAGGACCTTAGGTGATTAATTCTATAATACCTTAGTTTATACATCAGGGTTATATATAATTAATACCCGATAGATAGTTAGATGTGTGTCTTCCGCCTCATTTCCTATTCCTTGTTTGGTTGTGGGCTTAGGGCAGATTCACACAATTAACTATCTATTCGATATTCGATTATATATAGCTAGTATAAACTAAGTAACTATAGAAGGAACCACTATGGTTACTATTTTTATTATAAGAAATAAGGGTTTTCTTAAAGGATCCTTTCATCAAATATAAAGAAACTATTGCAATTAACTCTGTGAGTACCAAGTGAATACACCTGGGTTATATACGACAATGATCTAACAACCAATGGGATGTGCGCCATCCGCCTCATTTCATGTTCCTTGTTTGGTTGTGGGCTTAGGGCAGATACACACAATCGATTGTTTGTTTACTCTGAGTTTTATATAACTTGTATCCATTTAGTACTCATAGAAAGGATTATAGAGTCATTTTTACTTATCTTTCATCAAAGTAGGAAATATAGGATTTTCTGGAGGAACGGGCGAACTTTTCTAAACAAAACTTACAATTTACTAAGCTTTCTACAACTTAATTACATCACTAAAATATTATAAACTCACCAGCTTAATTGTTAATCAACTCTTTCAAAATAACTTGTATTCTCAGGAAACTAGTAGACAGGTACTCGTGCTGGGAATTCAGAAGATGGAGCATAATAGCTCCAAGTCTTGTTTTATTATTTACATATGTATTCTATGTGCTGTGAACACACACATTGTAAACACTTTCTTTTTAATGAAATGGTTGTTCATTACTTTGATTACTATGATGCATGTCTTGTGATACTAAACATGACGTCCTCCACCCCCGAACGTTTCCACCGTTCCGGTTTTGGGGTGTGACAACGGCGATTTCCCATAATACCCTTACATTATATTTTATGAGATGTTATGTGATATGATATGCATGCTAGAGTAGGCTAGGTATTCATATCTAGGACTAGAGTGGCCTGATTTGTGATGCCTTAGCCTAGGAGATTATCGTTGCTATGAGTTACTTCGAGAGTGAGTAGGTAGCAACGAGGAGATTATGAGTAGTCTATTGGAGGGTAGCCTGTGTTCAACGACATATAGTGTACTTGTGATCTAGGATCCTAGGAGGAGGACTTGGGCTGAATACTAATGCGGGGTAGAAGGTAGTATAGGGCCCGTACTAATGGAAACACCGGATCAGTGAGCAACCCAAGTAAGAATCCTTAGGGTACTAAGGAACAAGTAGGGTTGACTATCGAGTGAGAATATACTCGAGCAAGTCTCTGATTTCTTTTGTGTTGTGTTTCAGAGACATCATGGTTGGGACATGCCACACACCAGGGGGCAGCGGCGTTAGCGACGAGGAGATTCGTCGGCTGATTCATGACGAGATGGCAGCGGCGATCCGGGAGGCCATCCCGGAGATGTTTGGGTCTATCAAGACCACACTAATTGAGACGTTTGATGAGAGATATGCTGCCGTTACTGAGGCGGCTGCTGATGTAGCCACTAGAGGCGGCTGCTACTGTAGCCACTACAGCTGTCATGGGGGTGACTTGTTGTTGTACCGAGAGTTCAGCAACATGAATCCACTAGAGTTTGATAGGACTCAGGAACCGATAGTCATGATGAGGTGGATCTCTGACATTGAGGGATGCTTCTACACCTGCTCTTGCTCGGAGAATCTGAGGGTACGGTTCGCTCTGAACCAGCTTCGCTTGGGAGCGAAGGACTGGTGGAAGTTTGTGACGGTTGATTTCATTCCTGTAGAGATTACAGTAGTGACCTGGGAGAGGTTCACCACCATGTTCCGAGATGAGTATGTTCCCCCGGTGGAGAGGGAACGGTTGGCGCAGGAGTTCTTGTCCCTCAAGCAGGGGATGGAGTCCGTGACTGTGATTACACGGATGTTTCATGAGAGGGCGTTGTTTTGCCCTCAGCACGTGTCTACCGAACAGGCACATATGAGTCCATATCTGAGCATACTGAGGAGATACATTCGTGAGTTCGTGGCGAACTTGGCATACCGGACATTTGCCGAGCTCCAGGTAAATGTCCGGAAAAGGGAGATTGAAGGCAATACCACATTACTTTTATCATAAGGGGCACCGAGATTTCAACTTAGATATCAATTTGGAAGAAGATCAAAGGCAATACCACATTACTTTTATCTTAATCTTTTGCATGAACCATGTTTCAATGATTATATTATGTTTTTAATTTTTTATTTGCTATAGATATGAGCTAAAAACTCATAACTTCTGTTTAGGATAGATAATTTTATGAATATGGTTTGATTTTATGATTGGATTAATTTAATTTGGTGATTTTGTTTTGTTAATTTTGTTAAAGAACCTTTTGTGTTAATTACAACTATTTTCTGTTAATTAACCAGTAATTAAGTTGCATGAACATCTCTTAGTTGCTAATCTCATATGATTTATGTGAAAACATTGTTATATGCCTAGGAATAGCGAGCGTGAAACTAGGGTTAACTAGAAAATAGGTACGTTAATGTGTGAGCTTATGTGACGAACCATCAACAAGGAGTTAATTGAATTATCATATTTTATTAGCTCATTACAAGTCTTACTTCACCCAAATCAATAAACTAGGAAATCTATTAGTTTAATCATCTGATCACTGCTTAAATTAATTTGTTTTCTAAGGATTAGTAATAGCGAATGTGAACCTAATCACACTAATCGGTAGCCAATGCCAATTAATCCATTGCACTTTCCATAAAATCAACCACAGGAATAAATGATTCAAACCTAAATAGAAGTCTCCTCCATTATTGATTCTAGTTGTCTTTTGTTTCTCCTTAGTTGTTAATTGTCCTTTGTTAAAGAGTTTAAGTAGTTGCTTAAGTTTCTAGTCTTGCAAAACTAGAGAAAACCCCATTTCTATTACTTGTTTTATTTAGATAATATTAGCATTTATTTTAATTGTTTACCGTTCCCTGTGTTCGATACCCTACTTACCTGAACTAAAATGCTAACTAATATGTTACACCCAAAATTTTCAAATAATTTTTCACAATTTAAAAATACACTTTCATTCACAAATTTTATAAAAATGTCATTGTATCACATCTCAACCCTTAGAAACACAACCCAGGATCATAATGTGTAAAAACTCCTCATGTGTGTACTGATCATGCCAGCGCCTTCCCGCGATCCTCACTGGTACCTGAAACACATAACACAACACTGTAAGCATAAATGCAACTCCCCAAAATACCACATACAACACATATTAGCCACTCTAGGCTATAACTCTGTATGACCCTTTGGTCAATGTGTCTCAGTGGGACCCTCTAGTCCCATATCTTTGTGGACCCTCTAGTCCTAACTCTGTGAACTCTGAATCATAAATAGCACAAATCACATAAAAATCACATCATACAAAAACATACAAGATACTCTATCACATAACTCTAATTACCACTATTTGGTAAAGTATAGTGAGAAGACTCACCTTGGGTAACTCGGTAATCTCAAACTCGGTAAAAATTTGGTCTAGCCTCCGCCTAATCATATGAAATAAACACTCTTAATCAATACAACTCTCAAGGTTAGACTATTCCCTCTCTTAGTACTCTCAGAAGGGTAAAAGACCATTTTACCCCTCCCATGGCTCAAGGACCCTAGAGTTGACCAAACCCTAAAAGTCAACAAAAGTCAACTCTCCTGGTTACGCTGCGCGTACCAAACCTGTATGTTGGGCATACCCGTCGACCTCACAGAAATGGGGAACGCGGCCCCCTACATCGTGTGTATTGGGATTACGCCCCGCGTAATTCCTAGTTTCAGACTCCTTAGCTGTTGGGATCTTAAACAGTTAAGACACACGTCCAACTTCCATATCTGACCATTTCTAAGCCTCTTAATCCATAAAGTTGGTGACTTTAAGCCTTTGCATGGTTGGACTAGTCACTAACACCCATAACATTCCATTTTCAACCCTAGAAAAGCTCATAACTCAAGCATGACCCCATAACAACGACCAAGTTGGGATTTTTATGGATCTATAACACAAATATCACTGAAATGGGACAGATCTAGGTCCATGGAGTCCCTTACACTCATAAAGTCTCCACCTTTGGGACTTTTAACCCTAGAAATGGTCCATGCAACACCAAACCAAAATAAAGAGGAAAGTTTTGAACTTTATACCCCTAGATGAAGCTCCTTCCTATGAAGATCTCCGATCCAAACTTGCACTTCAAGCCCTAGCCTCCACAAGCTCTTCTTCTTCTCCTTCACTAACACACCAAGGCAATTTTAGCTCAAAACACTCACACACAAGCTTAAGGACGAAGGAAGGCTCTCTTAGGGTTTCACTCTCTGTTGTGGTGGCTGAGGAATGAGCCTTAGCATCCCTTATATAGTTCATAAGCCAAAATATTAGGGTTTGCATCTGGGCCCTCTACGCCCAGCGTAATCCTGGGTACGCCCAACATACCTAGGCGAGTCCTCGTCCAAATTAAGTGCATGAGTACACGCAACGTACTCCCTAGTACGCCCCGTGTACTCATTTGCCACAAAATTCACTCAAGGGCCAAAATTGAAAAGTTGACAAAAGAGAAGGGTTAAATAGCTTTACCTGAATTTCGGGATGTTACATAATAGGTACACTGCCTTTCGTGTGTTTGTCTTTGTGTTTAAGTTAGTAGGATTAAAACTATATATATATGTGTGTGTGTGTGTGTGTGTGTCTATACATATTTTAAAAAATGATGTTGAAAATTTAGGTGTAAACATATGTGCATTTTTTAAAAGTAAACTTCCAAAGTAAATACAAACAAAATGATGAAACAGTAGGTAATTGAATCTACCGAAAGACTTCTTTGGATACAAAATTAGATGTCATAATGCTAAGTTTACCATTTTTGTCTAAAATTAATATTTTTAGTCCATCTTTGCATTGAACTCTCGGCAATGCAACATACAACTGCCCATGAGTGAACGTTGGTTGTCTGAAAAACAACCCATCCTTCGATAGTGATTGTCCTTGACTCTTGTTTATTTTCATCGCAAAAACATACATCAAGTGGAAATTGAATTCTTTGAAAGACATTTTTGTAATAAATGTGTGGTTTTCTATATTACTTCTGGATATTATATCTACTTCTATAAGATGCTTACCAAGTGCTATAACATGTAGCCTCGTTCCGTTACACAAACCACACTTATAATTAGTATTTCTTAGGTATTATTTCTTTTTGTTAAAAACAAGCAGTCTTCTTCTTTTAGACTGCAGACGTTTGGCCCACCTCTTCTACTGTATAGGTCTATAGATGTGGTCCACAGACTGCAAACATTTTTCCTCAAAAAAAAAAACTAACATCATCTTAATAATATAACTGGAACACTGACTTTTAATACCAACATATGAATTAGTAAAACTGACAGTTTAAGGCCATGTAAAACATCACAGGCCGGTATAACCTTTCATCAAAGTCATCGTGAAGTAAATATAAATGACAAAGATTATCTAAACTTATGTACTCTTTTTCAGCTCCTGAAATTAGTGATAATAAATGATCATTTATTTTTTTGAATGACTTTATTTTCATTGCAAGATTTCCCATTCTTGAAAAAACAGTGGATTCTTGGCATTTGAAGAATAGAAGGTTAAACAAATTCAATTAATGAACTAATAAGATAAAATAAATCAGTAATGAGAAGATCATCTATGACATCAATAATTGCCTTACCATCATTTAAACCACAACCCATAACTGAAATCCTAGTCTAACGTCCAACCGTTAGGGTAAAAGTCCATTTTATCATTTCCTCACTTGGCCCAAAATCCAAGTCCCAATCCAATTGCAACAAAAGCCCAAAATGGCTTAACTTCCCAGTTGGACCCAAAATCCATCATGGGCATAATTCCAAGAAGGCCCAAGGCCTAGCAATGGCCCAAAAATTAGAAGACTAATGGCCGAAAACTCTTCGAGCCCAAGAGTGGACCAAACTGAGAAAGTTAACCGAGGTCAAGCCTGCTGAGTACGCCCGACGTACTTAGGCTTGATGGGTTTTAAGCATAACAAACAATCCTACGTGTGCATGCAACCCTAGTTGTTTTGATCTGTGTTTTCTCTAATTGAACATACAAGTATTGAACATCAAAATGAAAACCCTAGGAACCCTATGCTATAATCGAAGTTCATCTAGGATTAGTAAACATACCTTTTAGTTATTGTAGTAAATAGCTAATTAAAAACTTCTTGAAAAACTCTTGAAAGCAAGCACCACAAGTGTCGTGCCTCTAATGGTTCACACCCAAGCTAGCAAGAGGAAAACTATATATAGAGAGAGAGGGTGGGAGCCAATATTTTATCCAAGTCTCTTATAGGGCAGGCATGGACGAAATATAAGGTTAGGGAGGCCTTTATATAACTGAGGTAGCTTGGTGCCAGAGCTAGGGTTTAAGGAGGAAACCCTAATCCCTATGCTTGGTGACCAAGCATCCCATTCACTTCCTTATGCAAGGGCTTGGGCGAAATTCATTGGGCTTACCCAAGTGATTTTCATCCACCTCATCTAATGAGGTCCATGGGCTCCTTTCCTCAACTATTAATAAATTGCCAAAAAGCCCCTACACTTTTAATTAATTCAGTTAAACTAAAAATTAATTCCAATTAATTTCTGATTAACTATTAATTTAATAATATGATTTCTAATTAATATATTATTTTCATAATACATTAATAAATCAGTTATCTCAATTTATTAATCAAATAATAAATTCAACCTCTCTCCAAAAGTTATCATGTCTAGTTGTTAGTATGAGGGCAACCCAAAAGGATTATGCTACCATTAGTTCAAGTATATACTAATTATAGTTATGGGTTTAGACACCTAATCCAATAGTCTCCCACTTGGATAAGTCTAATAACTATAACTGCCAATATAACTTCCAAAACTGATTAGCAAATTGTAGCTTCCAAAAGCCGTTGTCGAACTCTGACCCAGTCACTTATGTGTCCTAAGATAAGTGATCAAATATTCCTTGATACGCTCTACAAGATATCATATGGACATGAGACATGGATTATAATCAATCTTCTTGTCCAAGTTTCGTTTCCCGATATCTGATTTATGACGATGAAATCATACTACTAATTAAACACATCAATTCAGTCCAGACTTGACCAAGCGCTTTAGATGTCACCATCAAATCATCGAGGGGCCCATAGATATCGCTTTTCCTGTTAGGAAAAAAGGAACGTATAAACTTCAACTCATTTGCTTGCACTATTTACTCATCAAATCACGCATAACAATACATTTTATAACATTGAGTTACTGATGCATTTATGTATTATCAATGCACAAGTGACTCGTAAACAACAACTCATATATCTCCGTTTCAAGAATATAAGATATTATTATCTCAAAATTACTCATGATAAAATCCATGAAGTAATTTTTTAAGCGTAGGTTTATCCAATACTTAAAATCCTTATTTTCCAAGTACTCATGAACATTGCAGCAAATAATTGCTATGTCTAATCTCCATAGACAATCTACAATTCAATTCATGTCAGTCTTAAATTACTACTTACTTCCAAAAGTACGAGCGACTATAGATATTTGAATAATCCAATTATTGGGGAAGTAAAACATGCAAAGTGAAACATAATAATAACCTAATTAACTATGGTCTCAAAACTATTGAATATAAATAAAACTTTTATTATTTAATCACCATATTAATTAGACTTTATTCATTGTATAATGTTTCGAGTAATCAACTAAACGCTTGAATTAAACATCAGTCATGCCATGTTATAAACATGCATACTATGTCTCTCTATGGTCCTTCCTTTGCGAACATATCGATCAGACACTATTCCAATGATGCTCATTTCACAATTTCAAATCATTGTTACTATTAAATGTGTTAGAATTCAACCTTACATGCAACGATCCTTTTGTGATGTCGAGGCTTCAAAGTCATATAGACTTTGCCAACGATATTACAAAATGTTCCATTGAAATTTTGTTACTTAAACCAATTTAATGGTAACAAAGTCTCAAATTCAAGGTATACTCCTTGAACAACTTCGTTGCATCAAAGTCCCTAACTCACATGTAGATTTTATTATCAACTTCCACTATGGAAACATTTCTATATTCCCATATGACTATCAATCCTGAACAAGAGTCACCTCTACTCATAATTGTTTGTCATATGAGATGTTGTGCCAATGTTAAGGTACCAATTATGGTTTGAAGAATTGAGACTCATTTTGTGAAAATTTTGTTTAAAATCTGTAGGAGTGTAGGAGTGTTCTGAGGTATTACGGGTTTGTGGTTGTGGTGATTGAGGGCCAAGTAAACCTGGAGCAGTGGAAGGTTGTGGTTGTGATGAGCGTGGCTAAGTTGTATGATAGGGACAAGGCGATGTATTTTGAACAGGAAACCATGAGTGTGGCTATGGATTACACGATGGTTGAGGAGCCCACTGAGGTTGATTTTGCAAAAAGGAAGTGGGATTCCATTGTTGAAATTGTTGGTACTCTCCATGGTTGCCCCCTATGTAGTTACAACCTCATCTGCCACGACCACAACCTCTAGTTCTTCGTCCACATCCACACCCACCAGGTACATTGTTGTAGTTGGTTGTGGGGTAAGGGGAGCGAGTGTGTTGAGTCTGAGCATTAAGGGCAGATGCATTTACAGTAGCGGATTTAGTGGCATGATTTGCCTTATGTGTTTCCTCTAAGATGAGACAAGAGCGTGCTTCATATAAATCTAGAAGAGGCTTGGTTTCTTGGATTATCATGACGATCCCTTCGTATGCATCCAAAAGACCAACAATGAGTTGTAATACAAGTCATTGATTACATACAAGGGCATCAACATTGGAAAGTTGATCAGAGATCATCTTCAACGTCTGACAGTAAGTAGAGCAATTTGTGAAATTGGCAAGCTTTGTGGTGACTAGTTTGTGTTCCAAGTAAAGAGCACGCTCATTCTGGTTGTGTTGAAAAATGCTCTCGAGTGTTGCCCATGCCTGCGCTGCACTAGATTTTGGTTTTAGTATAGTTTGGAGGAGTTCGTTTGAGATCGTACTGTAGATCTATTGGATGACAATGGCATCTAATCGATTCCATAGTGCAAGATCTATTGGTTTGGGATCTGTTGGTTTATCAGCCCCAACTTTATTAGTGGTGGAGGAGGAGATGATTGCAGCTTTAGGTTCGATATGATCAATCAACTCGATTGCACGACAATGAATTCTCAACAGCTCGGAGCATGAAATATACTGAGCGCTTTCCATCTCGAGAGTAATGGGAATAAAATTCCGGATATTAGTGATCATGAGAGTTGAGTGTAATTTTGCTGCCATAGGGAGAGGGAGAGAGAACGAAAGAAAAGAGAAGAAGATAGAGATTGTGAAGGAACGACGGCTGGTAGGGTTAGGTTTTCAGAGGGAGAGCTATGATACCATAATATAATGAAGAATATTTTTCCTTGACTTTATTGATCCAGCCGTGAGGTATATATAGTGTACATAAAGTTGACCTAAACACAATATTTACACTTAGGTACCTACACTCTATACATATATAATAATCAGAATATACACGGCTAATAGAAAAACATCTACATATATAATA
The DNA here is from genome assembly GCF_002870075.4 of Lactuca sativa. Classification (NCBI taxonomy): domain Eukaryota; kingdom Viridiplantae; phylum Streptophyta; class Magnoliopsida; order Asterales; family Asteraceae; genus Lactuca; species Lactuca sativa. The sequence goes on from NC_056623.2 coordinate 55,370,982, forward strand.
TGGAACTGTTGACATGGACATCAAAACGTTTGCCACAACATATGCTAACAACCATCAATAATCAACACACTTGTTACACAATAGTTATCTCGATCGATTCACTAGAACTTGAAGAAGCTAGTTGACTCCTGGCAGAAGAAAAACAACAATTGGGTATCTGACTTTTTGGTAATGCATGCCACTTATCAATGTATCCCATCGAGTCCATGTCTAAGTCAGGAAGCTGGCGTGCTTTGAGAATTTTCAGGATCTTTTTGGATCTACCAAGAAGCTGCGCTGCTGTTCGGATGCTATCTTCCCTTTCCTCTATTGCATGTTCATGGCACTTCATAGTTATGACACGTGGTAAGTTGGTAAAGCAAGCACATAGAAGATCTGCGATTATGGTTGATATCAACTCAAAGAGTTCCTCGTCTGTTGGCCGATTTTCTTGCTTCGTGCAGTGGAGCAGTATGGTTTGGCTGATCCTGTACATGGAACTCGCAGCAACTGAATTAAGAACTGAATGATCCATACTTCTGTATTTGCTTCTCTTGAACTGTATCACAATCTTTGCTGCTTCATCACCCAACCATTCAAGAATTTCTTCTGACGTTTCTCCATTATGAGCTTGAAGATCAATTTGTAGCCACCTGTAATATACTTCAACATCCGCCCAAACATGCCTGGCTGCTTTTCTTGCCCTTACCAACTCACCATTTGTGTTGAGGCTTTCTTCTATATGCCTTACAAATTGGAGGCCTTCACTCATACCTGAAAGTAACCCCTTGACTTGGCCGTTTGCAGTGTTGGGAAGGGAAAGGGCGATGGCTGTTAATGTTACTGCTACTAGGCTCCAGCAGTTCTGGATTTCTTCTGGATGTATAGGTGGAACTCCATCATTGTCAAACTCTATAACTCCATAGAATCCTGTAGATTTCTTGAGAAGCTTCATAAGATACCTTGGCTCTTTCTCTTCAGACTCGTGAAGAATTCGAGTGATAGAGTTGAAGGAATTTCTTAACATGTTCTTTGAAAGCTTGGCCTCCGCTTCAGTTTGTAGGACATAACCAATATACTCTTCCATATCTGGTATCAGATTGCTATCAGATGCATTTGGTTCTTGTTTAAACCTTCTCATCAACGACTTGTAGAAATAGCAACAACCAGAGAATAGGATCAGAAAAGATCTGGGAATGAGACATATTGTTTTACATATAACAACAACCAATATCTGAAGCGCTATACAAAAGTTCAAAATCATGTTTTTGATGTGATGGAGAAGCTTCTTGCAATGGCGGCCTGGGATACCTGAAGCCACATGGTTGTGTTTCCAAAGCTGGAGTGTTTGGGTCCAATATTTCTCGACTTTGAACAAGTTTAGATGGTTCTTGGTCCATTTTTTGGATAGGTCGAAATGACTGATGGAAGTCAAACATCTTAAAATAGGTGCGATACTACCTACTATTGTCCCAACTGTTTGCATGATAACAATTAATTTCATCGACCACTTATATTCTGATTTCTCATAAGAATCCAACCGGGAATTGAAAACATAGTTAGAGCGATACGATCCACTATCCAAGAAAAAATAAACCGAACTGAAAGCAAGGGATAAGCATATAACCCCAAAAGCAGAAGAAATTGGTGAACAAGCAACTGCAAATTGGGGGTTACTGGTCTCTGCCATCATCCAATACTTTTTAACCTTATGTTTAAGTTCCTTGTAGGAGAAGTTAATCTCTTGATGATTTGAAGTAAATCTGTGCAACTCCTTGTAGCGGTGTTGTAAGATTTTTCTAGATACTGGAATTGTCAAAGCTACCGAAAATGGCCATGGAAGGGAACATATCAGCATAAACATCTGTAGCCTGATTATGTGCTCCTGCATGAAACGTAAAATACCATACTGGCGCAAATCATCTATGGTACTGTACTGGAGCCAAACATTTACAGTGATGGTGATCATGAGGATACCAAACGCTATCATATTCAGCAGAAGATCCTTGCCATCCATAAGCCCTACAGACGGGAGAAAGTTCCCTAACATGGCAACTAAAAAAGCAATGCTAATAGCCTTACTCGGAGACATGTCAGTGTTTAGGTCGACTGGTAGCTTCATTGCAATTGCTATCAGTGTGAGGGAAGCCGCATTGATTGTGAAAAATCTGCACGGAAACCAGAGTTTCCGTTTTCGAAAGCCTTGGAAGGCATCCGCTGCCATTGCTAGAATGCAAACCAGTGATGCTACGCAAACATACAATCCAACCCAAGGAATGGCATCCTCCGGATATATCGGCCCTGTCATCTTGCTAGACTGGAGAAATAAAAATATAGTTTGATCTTTAATTTTTTCTAGCAAAATGATTAGCCTATCCATTAACAAATAACAAATATTAGTTAACAACACAGTTAAGAATCTCAGTTACTAATTAAAAGTTGAAGCAAACACTATAACAAAAATCCAATTAACAAAATCTGACAAATTAAAAACCCAATTTAGTGAAAACGAAAACTAACAAAAATCCAATTCACAATCCTTTATTACATAAAAATTATAACTAGCAAACTGTAACAAAAACAAACGTTATGATTTAACAAGCCCTTAAAACTAACTAACAAATAATAATTATAACTAACAACTAAAAATTAATACCGAAAAGATACAAACAACAATTAATAATATCATTTATTTACTTACTTTAACAAATCTCAATACCCTTGTAGTGCAGGGAATCGGAGCAAGCTGGGAGGGTGGCCGGTGCTCACTCCAGTGACGATGGCAAACCAATAGATAACCGAAGTCGACTGGAAAGGGCGAAGAAAAGGGCTTAGCGGGAATCGATTACTAAAGCTAGAACAAAGAGACAAGAATTCTAAGATTTCAAAAGTGGGTTCCATCATGGCATCTGGGGACAGGCTTTAAGTTTAAAAGGAAAAACAAAAAACTTTGAAAGTTCCAGGAATCAGTGATCAAAGACTTTCTGTTTACCAAACATATTCTATGATAATTTAACAGTTGACAAAATGTTGATCACATCATGCTACATGCAATTTTAAAGGGCAATTAAGGTATTTCCTATTACGTTGTGCCATCGCGGCAGCAACAAAAAAAAACGATGATTACGCCCGCCCTTCACGCTCCTCTCCAATACGTTGAAGATTAGATAGCAATCGTTTAAAAAAAAAAAAAAGACCTATTTGAGCTGCATTTTCGTCAATATAAATCAATATCGCATCTCCATTCTTGAGTCTCCTCTACTCTAACTCTGTGGAGTGTTGAGACTGGAGAGCCTCAACTGAAAGAAGGATGAACTCGCCCTACAGCTGCGTTTCTGTGGTCTACCGGTGGACTTGGAAAGTCCTAATTGACAAAATCGCCCCTGGCCCTGCTTGTCATCTGCGTTTTTTACTTTGTTTTTCCACGGACTAAAATCACGATTTCTTGAGTTAATTTCTGATTTCTGATTATTTATTAATTATTTCATATTTGATTGTTTATTTAACTATTTCATATTTGTTTATGTGAATGTGATTGATTTTTCTTTTTGTAAAGTTATTTTATTTTTTATATCTCTGATTTTCCAGTCCACAGAAGTTCATTTGTTCTCTTTGTTCACATAATCTTTTGCATCATCTTCGTTCTGCCATTCTGTGGAGGTAATTTCTAAATTTTGCATAGTCCACAAAAGTCTTTTGATTTTTAACCAAGTTGAAAAGTTATTTTTGATATTTTGCACGGCCCACAAATAATTTTTTTTTGCAAGAAATAAAAACTTAGTTCAATCGATTTGTTAATATAGTATTCTACTTTCAAAAGGTTTTAAAATTTCATTTCAAAAACTTTTATTAAAGCATTGTATTTTGAAAGTACAATATTATAGTGGGGCATACTTTGAAAAAGCCACTCAATTATAGCATTGTACTCTAAAGGTAATATACTTTAATAAAAAAATAAAAACAGTTATAGCACTGTATGATAGTTTTTAGATAAGCCTAATTATTATTTATGGTTTTTTTTGGCAGCCTACATATGAGCACAAGTTGAAGACTTACTACTCTTACCAATGATATTTCACTATTATTAGTATTTCGGAATTTAGGGTTAAATGCAAGAAATAACAATTAAGTCCCATCGATATGCTAATATAGCATCCTACTTTCAAAAGGTTTTAAAACTTCATTTCAAAAAGTTTTATTAAAGCATTGTATTTTCAAAGTACAATGCTATAATGGTTTTAAAACTTTTTTTTGGCAGCCTACTTATAGACCACAAGTTGAGAATGTTGTATTTAACATTTCTAAAAATAGGGTTAAATGCAAAAAATAACAACTAACTTCCATGGATTTGTTAATATAGCTATTGAAAAAACGATATATACATATAAATAACTTGTGTAGGTGTTTGTATCTAGGTGTATCTGTGTATTATGTGTGAATATCCTATGTGGCTAATCATGTAACCGATTAATCTTCCTTTTTAATAAAGTCCCAATCCTTTTTCAACAAAAAAATATTGCTTAAACTACCACCATAATGCATAGGTTTAAAACTCTTGCTTGTTTACAAGTTCCAAACAAGGGCGACACTACCTTAATACAAAGGGTGTCGATTGACACCCATTACTTTGAATTTTTTTTAGAGAGTGCATAACTTTTTGTAACAAGACACCCTTGAAAATTTTATGAGGACACCCTTGAATCTTAAACAAATAAATGGAAATATTTTTGTCATATGTCTTTTTTTTTTTTTGACATGTGTTATTATTATTATTATTATTATTATTATTATTATTATTATTATTATTATTATTATTATTATTTTTGAGAATTTTAGAACTTTTATTTTTAACTTGTCAATTTTTGGGGATTTCAATTTTCTTAACATAAAATTCCAGAAAATTCTAACCGGCTATATATGTACATAAGGTTAACATTCTATTAATTTGATAACAAATCCAAACGATTTGATTTCCTTCATAAATGCTCCAAAAAATTAAATTATGTTATGTAAAAATATTATTTTTAAAAATATTTAATGTTTATATATTGATATTAAAGTTTTATTTTTAATAAACCATTGTAACACACGGGTCTCACACCTAGTATATAAATAAAAAGAATAACAATCCATATACAATTCTAAAATACAAACGTATTAAAAATTACAATATAGAAAGTGAGAAAAAGTAGGACAAACATAAAGAAAAACCTAAAACTAATATTCCATCCCTCCCAAAATTATAATACATTTTTCATTTTTAGTTTGCCCAAAATAATAGTCCACTTCTAAAAATAAATAAAATTTTTACCAAAATACCCATCATTATTACTTAACCAACTAAACATTTAATGGAATATTAAATGCAAAGTAAGAACAAAATTATCATTTTATTATATAAAGTGAGTGGTAGTTAATGCTTCCTTAATATGTGTGTTGTTTTGTGTGTGGACAATAGTTTTGGGATGGAGGGAGTAATTTTTTTTTACCAAAATACTGATTTTCGTGAATTACACCTCTGATTTTTGACATAGCTTAGGGTTTCTCGAATTCTCAAATACCAGCGACCATTACGACTCCACTCCGGCTTCAGTCGCCGCTACTACATTCTGCTGCGTGCCGCCCTCTTCTCCGGCTCTACCATATATTTTGGCCTCATTTTTTCCTTATCTCTATCCTTAGTTCGTCACACATCCACAACAATACGGTTAAATTGTATCCTTTCTCTTCAAAGCTGAAAAACAAGTTAGTTTCTTTCTCTAGATAAACCGGTGCTATTTGAGTGAAGAAAAAAATATGGAAAAAGAGAGAAATTCATTAACGGAATATGGAAAAGAAAGTCTTGAATATAAAAGAGTATGATCAATAAAGTTGATAGGAATTATAAAGTGCAGTTGTGTTAATAAAGGGTAAAACAAGAAATTATCCTAGGTAGGTTAGGATTATAATAAATAAAGAGAAGGGTCATGGTAGAGGGATGTTTAGTTATTTTGATATTGTGATATGTTTGTATCGGCTCGAACTCTTGAAGCTGTGAGAGAGGGTAAATCCCTGGAACAATCAGTAGATTGTGTTAGTGTTTGAATCAGAAGGTGTTTCGATAAAGTAGCTTATAACTTATTAGCTTATTAGTGGTGAGAGAAAACAGTTTTTGCAAAGTGTTTGAATTAGAAATAAGAAATAAAGTATAAGCAAGGGGGAATGCTTATTAAAATTTGCTTATTTAGCTTCTCCCCATCGCAATAAGCTGATTTTTAGTGTTTTTCTATCCAAACACTTAAACTTAGCTTATAGCGATAGGGATAAGCAATAAGCTATAAGGTCCTTATTTTTTCCCTATCCAAACATCCTCTTAATTTCATCTTCTTCTTCCTTAATTCTTCTTTCTTCTTTAATTTTTTTAAACTTTGAATTTCTCATCATTGGTCCGACCTGCTGTGACATCCCCAAAATCACGGCCAGAAAAGACCGATTTTGTTTATGCTTTTTAAAAATCAGAGTACTTCATTTTATAAAAAGGTTGCGGAATTTGTTCCCAGAAAAACATGGTAAATACGTTATTAAAACATTTTCGAAGAAACGTATTTATTTCATTTTAAAACGTTTGGGATGTCATCGTTAATACCGAAACATAAGCATAAACAGAACTTACAATGATTTACACTAGTGATATATATCTCTTTAAATCTCTCAGTATAATGTCACTTCACTTCGTCACCTGTGATATATATAAACTGAGTGGGTCAGGTTGGGAAACCTGGTGAGTACATAGGGTTTTCAACCCACAATAATATAATTATTATGTTCAATCAAACAATCAACCCAATTACCCATCCCTATTATCTTCTTTACTCTTTAAGGATTTAACCTAAGAGTCATCTATCCTGCATTCGTTTATTCCGAAGTCCCTTACTTCCAGGGTTATAGGACTGGCACTAAATCCATAGCTGCCAATGTTCGTTCATAAAGCACTAATTCCATAGCTGCTATAGTCCATTCATCGGGTACTAAATCCATAGCTACCAGTCTTTATCTAATAAGTACTAAGTCCATAGCTACCAGTCTTTATCTAATAGGTACTAAGTCCATAGCTACCAATGTTCAACAGGTACTAAGTCCATAGCTACCAATTCCTACAGGTACTAAATCCTTAGCTACCAGCGTCTAACTAATAGGTACTAAGTCCATAGCTACCAATTCCCAACAGGTACTAAATCCATAGCTACCAACGTCTAAAAGGTACCAAGTCCATAGCTACCGGTGTTCGTCTCATAGGCACTAAGTCTATAGCTGCCAATATATACTCACGTCATCTTCTATCTCTCATCATTCATCTACCCATCTCGTACCCAACATATTCGTATATATAAAATACGTATACAGTTTAAATCCTTTAAAACATGTATAAAACGTTCATCCAACATAGACAGCAAGTATTCAGATAATATGCACACATAGCACGTAGTTTATATAAAATACTTCATATCTATGTGTAAGATGAAAGGGACTATGCACTCACCTGAGTAGGTGGTGACTCAGCACTCGGACAGCGCTTCGATACTCTCAAAACGATATTCCTTCGATAAAACCTAGTATCGATACCACTAGGGTTTAGTTTAACGATAACCGCGATAAATTAATTAGTCTGACTATTATTAAGCGTTAATAACGCTCAATATAACTCATAATAATAGCCCAAATAATTATTTTAAGGACCTAATAACCTTCCTATAATTATTTGAAAGCTATATAAAAAATTGCGTAAGCGTAGCACACTTACAGCGAATTTTATCGAAAACCGGGACTTAATTGGAGCAGCGTTTCGAAACCGAAAAACTCCTTTTTCTCGGGACTCCGGGAGCCTCGGGGCTTCCCTAGGGTGCTAAGGGTTTAACTAGGGCTTAGGGGACTCCAAAAGGGTTAGAGAGAGAAAGTAGTTTAGAGAGAGAAGTGAAAATGTGTGAAAAATCCGGAAGAATTCGCATGGTATTTATAGGGACCGAAGCTCGGAATTACGCTGGGCGTACTCCTCGGATAAGATCACCAGCTCGGACCCAGCTGTCTCGCACCCATCGGATGGATCAGATCGGACCTACGCGGGGCGTAACCTCTTCGGACGCGGGGCGTACTGCGAGGATGGCGTGTCACAATCCGAAGCGAAGCCTTGATCAACAAGCGATGGCCCAGATGCAGCCACGTCATCCATCTCGCATCAGATTTCGCAATTTCCACTCCCGACTTCTAAAAATCATAACTTTCACATACGAGCTCCGTTTTCGACGTTCTTTATATCCACGCGAAGGTGGGAACGTACTCTACAACTTTCGTTTAGACTTTGTCGGCTAATTTTGGCTCGATTTTAAATTTTATATTATTAACGGGCCGAGACACGATTGGTCCGTTAAATCCTCATAACTTCTTCATCCGACATCCGTTTTCGCCCATCTTTTTCTCGTTACGCTACTCTTAACGAGATCTTCGATTCTCGTTTAGGTCGTGTCGGCTAAAAACCGCTCGATCAAATATTCGAATTTCGGGCTGTACACTGCTAGTCCGAAACTTCGAAAAATCATAACTTCTTCATACGAAGTCAGATTTGGGCGTTCTTTTTATTGATGTTCTTAGTTTAACATATTCTACGATTTCTGTTTAGATCGCTAAGGCTAAATCTCGCTCTATCGTAAATTTACTATTTATGCTTCCCGGTGCCGTGCCGGTTTTGCCGTAAAACTTCGACGGGCCATAACTTCTTCGTTATAACTCAGATTTCGGCGTTCCTTATATGTACGGAAACCTTGTGACATACTCTAAAACTTGGTTAAGATTATTTATTCTAAATAATCTTTTGTCGAAAATTCATTTTCGACTCCTATTGCCTTTAATTTGATTAGCCCGGATTTGCGGGCGTTACAATTATCTCCCCCTTAGGATGATTACGTCCCGGAATCATCAACGAAACAGGGTCGTATAATGACTCCATACGTCATCTCTTCATCCTAGGTAATAATTATAACTTCTACATTCCTTCAAGTCTATCTCTCAGACTTATTGACTGTAAGAGTACTCGATCGTGCACCTGCTCTCTACCTCAGGTTAGACTCCAAATTATGACCTTCAAGTCACAATCTCGATCCTTGCTGGATACAGACTTGAGATAAGTTCTTTTATTACTACTATAGATCGATGTGTCATATTCTAATGACCTATCATCGTATGTTGCAACACTTAGACTTAGGTATCTTAGAGTTAAATTCTAAAACAGACTATGCCTTCCTTCATGTTCTAATGTGATATAATCACACTTTAACATTAGGCATTTCTAGCTGCCAACTTCTTTAACAACGAGTGCGATACTTCTATTGATCGCTTTGATTTCAATCGTTTGGTTTAATTCGGACGCTACATCAAACTTGGTTCTCTGAACCACACAACATACTCATCGTAGTCGGACTCGATTTGATATGACCACTAGGGTCGGAATATCAACAATCTTCTTAGTCATTACCGAAACGATGGTAACAACACATTTGAATAAAACGAAATCAATTACTAGCTTCTTGGTAACCTTGTGACTTTCCCTGATCCAAGTGTGAGTCCTGTGCTTCCGGTAGTATAGGCCTCTACTACCATTCACACCTACTCATACTCGTCCCAAGTATTGTCTCGCAGTTTCCCAAGTCACCATGCAGCAAATCACACAATCATTCGACACATCAGATAACAAAACGAAGGTTTTATATTAATTCTTGAAACGATTACATAGGTGTTCAAGTTCACCCTAGGCTATGCCTCTAATAGGCCACATCATACAATACTATGGCTACTGCATAACTTGATCTTCGGATATGAAGTCCTCATCCTTGATTCCTCGCACGGTTTTCTGCTTCGTCGAGGATCATGTGAAATGCCCTTGGCCTTGGTGGCGTTTCTGGTCTTGCTGCTTTATTTTTCTTTGGGCAGTTCTTTGAAATATGCCCATCATTTCCACATTCGTAGCACTTCTTGTTGTCGAATGTACAATCTCTGGAATAGTGACCGGTCCTACCACACTTATAGCACGTCACTTCACCATCGCATCTTCCGAAGTGCTTCTTCTTTCACTTCTCACACCACTTGGCTTCATTCCTTCGGTCGTCCAGGTTAGACTTCGAGAACTTTCCCTTATTATCAGGTCTTGAGGATCCTTCCAACTTCCTCTTCTCACCAACTCCAACTTTCTCCAGACCCTTTTCTCTTATTTGGGTCTCAACATTCTTGGCTGCCCAGATGGCGGCTTTCAAAGTGGTTGCTTGTTTGACCATTGGACCAAAGTCTGCTGGTAATCCATGGGCAAACTTATTGACCTTGGAGAGTTCAGTTGGAACTAGATAAGGAACAAGCTTCATTTTCTCCGTAAAACTTGCAGCATACTCGATGACACTCATCTTTCCCTTCTTTAGATTCTGAAACTCGTTGTTGATCTCTAGTAGATCCTGCTCAAAGCAGTACTGCATTTTTAGCTGCACCAGAAAATCCTCCCATGACATCTTGCTCGCTTCTCCTTTGGGCATCGAATCAGCTAGTAGCTTACACCAGCTTAGTACTCCAGATTTCAACAGAGGAACCGCGAGAGCGGTCTTTTGCCTGTTGCTACACTCACAACTCTCAAACATCGTCTCCATCTCGGAGATCCAGTTTATGACTTCCACCGGTGTCGGGCTTCCAGATAGACTCGGTGGTTTGGACGCCATGAAATCCTTGTATTTGCATCCACGTCCATCATTTCCTCCATCCTGGTGGTTTTGCCTAACTATTGGTGGGTTGGCTTGACCAACAGTCCCACTATAGTTTCCCTCCTCAGTCGGCCCTTCGTTCAACTCGGGCTGTTCAATCTGTATGATCGCTTCCTCTCGATTTTGCTGGAGCAAACGTCTGGTTTCCTCCATTTGACGATCCAACATCGCTTGGATCATCGCTTGCACTCCGGCCAATGTGACTAGCTCAGCAGTGGCTTCCATCACCGGTATTTGCTCAATCACTGGGGGTTGATCTCGGTTCCCATTTGCATTCACGTTTCCGCTACGTGTTCTTACCATCTTGATCTATACACCTAATGAGGTGAATCTAGAACTTTACTTAGGATTGACGTTTAAATCATCCTTATCACTCCGAAACGTTTACATGCTAGTTCTAATATCGTATTCGTACGTTTAGAATCCTAAACACATAAGGTTTCCAGATCCGGTCGGCAACAGACCATAGATCCGAACAACTAACAGCATATCAGGCACAAGTATTTAGCACATAAAAGCATTTTAGGCATAATTCCTAAAATAATCTAGTGCTCACACCTCACAATCATCGCTTAGCATTCTAAGTTTAAGTCTAGAAATAAATCCATATTCCTAGTTCGCTTAAACTAATGCTCTGATACCAACTGTGACATCCCCAAAATCACGGCCAGAAAAGACCGATTTTGTTTATGCTTTTTAAAAATCAGAGTACTTCATTTTATAAAAAGGTTGCGGAATTTGTTCCCAGAAAAACATGGTAAATACGTTATTAAAACATTTTCGAAGAAACGTATTTATTTCATTTTAAAACGTTTGGGATGTCATCGTTAATACCGAAACATAAGCATAAACAGAACTTACAATGATTTACACTAGTGATATATATCTCTTTAAATCTCTCAGTATAATGTCACTTCACTTCGTCACCTGTGATATATATAAACTGAGTGGGTCAGGTTGGGAAACCTGGTGAGTACATAGGGTTTTCAACCCACAATAATATAATTATTATGTTCAATCAAACAATCAACCCAATTACCCATCCCTATTATCTTCTTTACTCTTTAAGGATTTAACCTAAGAGTCATCTATCCTGCATTCGTTTATTCCGAAGTCCCTTACTTCCAGGGTTATAGGACTGGCACTAAATCCATAGCTGCCAATGTTCGTTCATAAAGCACTAATTCCATAGCTGCTATAGTCCATTCATCGGGTACTAAATCCATAGCTACCAGTCTTTATCTAATAGGTACTAAGTCCATAGCTACCAATGTTCAACAGGTACTAAGTCCATAGCTACCAATTCCTACAGGTACTAAATCCTTAGCTACCAGCGTCTAACTAATAGGTACTAAGTCCATAGCTACCAATTCCCAACAGGTACTAAATCCATAGCTACCAACGTCTAAAAGGTACCAAGTCCATAGCTACCGGTGTTCGTCTCATAGGCACTAAGTCTATAGCTGCCAATATATACTCACGTCATCTTCTATCTCTCATCATTCATCTACCCATCTCGTACCCAACATATTCGTATATATAAAATACGTATACAGTTTAAATCCTTTAAAACATGTATAAAACGTTCATCCAACATAGACAGCAAGTATTCAGATAATATGCACACATAGCACGTAGTTTATATAAAATACTTCATATCTATGTGTAAGATGAAAGGGACTATGCACTCACCTGAGTAGGTGGTGACTCAGCACTCGGACAGCGCTTCGATACTCTCAAAACGATATTCCTTCGATAAAACCTAGTATCGATACCACTAGGGTTTAGTTTAACGATAACCGCGATAAATTAATTAGTCTGACTATTATTAAGCGTTAATAACGCTCAATATAACTCATAATACTAGCCCAAATAATTATTTTAAGGACCTAATAACCTTCCTATAATTATTTGAAAGCTATATAAAAAATTGCGTAAGCGTAGCACACTTACAGCGAATTTTATCGAAAACCGGGACTTAATTGGAGCAGCGTTTCGAAACCGAAAAACTCCTTTTTCTCGGGACTCCGGGAGCCTCGGGGCTTCCCTAGGGTGCTAAGGGTTTAACTAGGGCTTAGGGGACTCCAAAAGGGTTAGAGAGAGAAAGTAGTTTAGAGAGAGAAGTGAAAATGTGTGAAAAATCCGGAAGAATTCGCATGGTATTTATAGGGACCGAAGCTCGGAATTACGCTGGGCGTACTCCTCGGATAAGATCACCAGCTCGGACCCAGCTGTCTCGCACCCATCGGATGGATCAGATCGGACCTACGCGGGGCGTAACCTCTTCGGACGCGGGGCGTACTGCGAGGATGGCGTGTCACAATCCGAAGCGAAGCCTTGATCAACAAGCGACGGCCCAGATGCAGCCACGTCATCCATCTCGCATCAGATTTCGCAATTTCCACTCCCGACTTCTAAAAATCATAACTTTCACATACGAGCTCCGTTTTCGACGTTCTTTATATCCACGCGAAGGTGGGAACGTACTCTACAACTTTCGTTTAGACTTTGTCGGCTAATTTTGGCTCGATTTTAAATTTTATATTATTAACGGGCCGAGACACGATTGGTCCGTTAAATCCTCATAACTTCTTCATCCGACATCCGTTTTCGCCCATCTTTTTCTCGTTACGCTACTCTTAACGAGATCTTCGATTCTCGTTTAGGTCGTGTCGGCTAAAAACCGCTCGATCAAATATTCGAATTTCGGGCTGTACACTGCTAGTCCGAAACTTCGAAAAATCATAACTTCTTCATACGAAGTCAGATTTGGGCGTTCTTTTTATCGATGTTCCTAGTTTAACATATTCTACGACTTTCGTTTAGATCGCTAAGGCTAAATCTCGCTCTATCGTAAATTTACTATTTACGCTTCCCGGTGCCGTGCCGGTTTTGCCGTAAAACTTCGACGGGCCATAACTTCTTCGTTATAACTCAGATTTCGGCGTTCCTTATATGTACGGAAACCTTGTGACATACTCTAAAACTTGGTTAAGATTATTTATTCTAAATAATCTTTTGTCGAAAAGTCATTTTCGACTCCTATTGCCTTTAATTTGATTAGCCCGGATTTGCGGGCGTTACACCTGCCATGCTCTACCGTATGAGGAGGTTGGTTCAGCCAACAGTTGAGACTCGATCTCAGGATTTTCGTCTAGATTAATCTGCGGAACAGATTTTGAAAATTAAGGTTGATCTTAGTGAGATTCAAGCTACTATTAATGAGATTCGCACAATCCGGGATCGTGAACGAGAAGAAGAACGTGAATTCCAAAAAGTGATGCTGACTTGGATGAAGCAACATGATCCTGAGTTTTTCTCCGATTTTAGCATTTTTCAGATCCGATTAAGAGTTTAGTAGAACATGTGGTTGTTGATACTTCTAGGGATACGTTGCCAGCATCTCCAATGGTTTTAGGTGACGACTACAACGACACATCACCACTGTTTGATGAAGATGAAGTACTATCGGTGGTTTATGAGTCAGAATTGGAATCCAAATGTTACAATCCAAATTTTTCAATAAAATTTTTTAATTTTTAAATAACAAAATCATTTCCATTAGTTATAAAATCCCAACCACATTTGTTTTCAAAGTCCATAGCATCAAATAAACTATTCATAATATCAGAGTGTCCCCAATAAAACGTCGGAGAGTGAATGACGCACCATCACACCGGGATCTTACTTTTATGTCATACCCCGAAACCTAGGGCGGAAACATTCCGGGGCGGAAGACGTCATGAATATCGCAACCAATGTACATAGTAAGCATACTAAACACAAAACTTTACATTACATAGATTCATTTACATTGTCTGAAAACAAGAGTTACGTGAGTTATACATATACATATCATATGAACAAAAGTAAAGACGTGTCTTCTACGTACTCTGTCTTCGCCAAAATGATCGTGGGGCACCTGTCTAATATGGACCTGAGAATACAAGCAGTTTGAAAATCAGCATAAAGCTGGTGAGTTCATAAGCGGTTTGTTTTTCTGAAAATGTACAAGTTTCCTTTCGGTTTCTGAAAAAGTTATGTATCCAAGAAAATCCCATATTTTCTTATATGTAAAGTTTAGTCATTTGTTTTGTTACACGATTCTGATTATGAACAACTGTTATCCCAGGAAAATCCCATATTTTCCTAAAATGTTTGAGAAGTGTTATCGAATCTGAAAGTAATGTACAAGTATCTACCATACTTAAAGTGTGTGTGAGAAGTTTCCTAAAATTTTGGTTACCATTAAATGTACATTAGTTTTAACACGTATATAAAACTAATAATATGTATAAAGCTTTCATAATCTTGATTGCGAGTTCCTTAACCATACTTCAGACTAGATATGACTCGGATCGGGGCCAATATCTTTTATGACTTTTGTCACCCTTGAACCTTTCGGTTCGGTTGTAGCCAGCAGTCAGGTGCGGGATAGTCAGTCCCGTATAGATCTATACACTCAATTCACGCTCTCCCTTCCGGAGATTCTGGTTACAGGGATAGTCCTCCACTCTCGTATCTAGGGGAAGTGTTACAAAGGACGTGTCTCCAATCTTAAGATTACTCTTTACTCTTGTATCTAGGGGAGTAATATCTAAGACTGACTAAGTTCTAATGATACATGTCCTTCACACTCGTATCTGGGGGTGTTTTATTAAGGACATCACAAATGTTCTATGATTTCTAACAGTAAATGTGTGAACAATCAATTGCGAAGTATAAAGTATAACACTATATAATAAGAATTGAAATCGGTTTGAAAAACAACTTTACAAGTCAAACAGTTTGTTAATATGTTTTCAATTCTTAAAAGTGTACGGATTATGAAACCATTCAAATGAAATAATGAATTTAAGCACAAGATATTTTGTACTTTTGCTTGTATTCCCCCCCCCCCCCCTGAAAACATTGAAAAACATTGAAAAAGGGTAGGGTATGAACTCACCAGGCGAGAAAACGGGACGGATTGGATGCTAAGTGTCGGTTCGGGGATTGATAACGCGTGAGGTTCCTATGTAATATGAAATGGTATACAAATGTATCTAATTAGACTTTAAATCACTAATTATATATGATTATACACTCCAATACAAGAAAACACTTCAAATCAAGTGTTTAGAGTGACCCGGGTGACATCTACGGACGTATAGGGATCGGATAATGTGTTTTCTCTTCAAGAGTAAGCTCCTTAGGGAGTTTACGGCCCTAAGACCATGACCACATGATTTCATGGCCGTGAACTCATGGTTGATGAGTTTTAAGGTGCTAAATGGTCAAATATCACTTGGGGAAAGTTGCTAGGATTTAATCTAAGGCATAGGAAGAAGTTAAACCACCAAAGGAATCATCAAAGGGAGTTTACGGCCCTAAACTAGGATTTTACGGCCGTAAGCTCCTATACATTCCTTATATTAATGATTTGGTGGCCTTAGATCAATCACGTGTGATTCAAACATATTTTTCAAGCCTTAGAATGGATTTTGGGCATCATTTGACTTATGTAAATGAGTTTACGGCCCAGGAACCCATCCTTGGGGGGTTTACGGCCGTGAACTCCTAAAGGGAAGGTTTTCATCATGTTTAAGGCCCCTAAATGGATTGTGGTTGGTTCTAGACTTTAATCCAAGGCTATTGTTGTGTTTAAGTGGCATTTAAACACTTGAAATTGAGTTTACTACCCGTGATAATGAGTTTACGGCCCAAGCATGTTCTTG
The DNA here is from genome assembly GCF_002870075.4 of Lactuca sativa. NCBI lineage: Eukaryota > Viridiplantae > Streptophyta > Magnoliopsida > Asterales > Asteraceae > Lactuca > Lactuca sativa. Next base: position 55,387,450 of record NC_056623.2, read on the forward strand.
GGCAGTAAACTCATGTTTACTCCCCAAAAATTAAGTTCAAGGTGTCCTAAGTCAAATCCATTAAGTCCTTAAGTCGAATCCAAGCTCCATAAGTGATTTGGGAGGGTTTTTAGGCTCTAAAACCCAACTTATATGTGTTCACGGCCCAAGAGCATTCCAGGGCTATAAACACATGTTTATGGTCTAAAATCATAGATTGAACACGGATTTGGAAGCTAGAAAGGTGGTACAACAAGTTAGGGAGGTTACCTTGATGATTTGAAGCATTAATTTGATGATTTTGGACCTAAAGCTTGGCTTTGAGGAGAGAGGTTAGAGAGAGAGTAGTGAGAGAAAGGAGAGAGAGAGTAGAAAGGCTTCAAATGAGGCTCTCTCAACTTTATATATGCTCAAAGTTTGGGACACGGTGGAATTCTACCCGATACCGACGCTAGACGAGGCTTTTGGTCGCACCCGATTAATTTACCGTAATTACGACTTAGATGAAACTAAATATTTTCTAAATGAAAATAGAAAATATTTTAATGTTTTAAAATGTATCCCGTCACTTATGAAACCTAATTAGAAGTCGCATTTAAATTAATTTAAAGCAAAGCTAACTGAAAAATTGGGACGTAACGGCTTTATTGACGGAATCGGGTTAAAGTGACTGAATAAATTACGGGTTGTCACATTATCCCCCCGTTAGAAGGAATTTCGTCCCGAAATTCAAACTTTAGATGCGACTCGCGGATTTGGAAGGAGAATACAGATACTTCTGTTCTATTAGATCATCACGCTTCCAAGTGAATTCGGATTTTCGCATGGCATTTCGGGGAACCTTTCACTTATCGGGATATGGCTTGTTTCATACGTTTAACCTTTTGATCTATGATTTCGATTGGTTCTACCATGAAGTTCAGACTTTCGTTGATTTCGGTCTCATCAAAGGGATTACTATGGTTTCATCGGGTAAGCACTTCTTAAGGACAGAGACGTGAAATACTGGATGGATGCTGCTAAGTTCTGAGGGTAGTTGGAGTTTGCTGGCTATGGGATCGATCCTAATGAGGATTTCGAAAAGTATAGTGTACTACGAGTTAAGTTTTCCGCGCTTTCCAAGACGTACCATGTCTTTCCAGAGTAAGACCTCCAACGAGAGGGTACATCTTTCTGTGTCAGAATGGTTAGGGTTTTGGCGATTCAGGAAAAATTCTGGATGAACCTGCAATAGTAGCCAGCGAGACCCAAGAATTGACGGGTTTCTGTTAGTATCTTCGGTTCCGACTAATTCTCTATTGCTTTGATCTTAGGAGGATTCCACACGTATGTCTTCATCTTCTACTACATGACCAAGGAAAATGGTTCGACCGATGGGCATCACTACGAACTTATAGTGATCATATCGAGTCCGGCATACTGTCTACGGAACATCACTCTCATGGATTTGTAGCTGATGGTACCTTGACCTAAAGTTTATCTTTGAGAAGTGGCTGGTTCTCTGAAATAGATCAAAAAGGTCATCTATTCGAGTAAGGAGGATATCGGTTTTGATGGTCAACTCATCAAGTTGACTGGAACCGAATTTATCGCCGTAGATCATGAGGGTCTGATCAGAGAGGAGATTGGGACGGATGGATTTTTCAATGCAAGGGTATCAACACGATTGGGACTCAACCAGTCCAAGCCACAGATAACATCAAACCTATTTATGGAAAACTGACATAAGATCAATAGATGAAGGATGGTCGTTCAGAGTAAGGGTACAACCTATGGATGTATCGATAAAGTTTTCTTTCCCACTGTTATTCGTCTCGATGGTGAATATTTCATTGACTAGTGGATGGCTAAGATTAAGAAGATGTATGGATGAATAGTTAACAAAATTTTCTTTTATCACTAGAATCGAAAAGGATTGCAGGCGTAAGAGTTGTTGAGGAGGAATGTACCTGGGGCGACGGTGGGATCAGTGGCTGTCTCCTCTCGTCCTAATGCTAGAACTCTTCCGGTGTTGCCAGTCATTGCTGCCTTGGGGCAGTTTCGCTTAAAATGCCCAACTTCTCCGCAACCATAGCAAGCCTGACCAATGCCCACTCTGGAAGCTTGATTGGTTGATTGAGTTGGTGTCTTGCAGTTTTTCACAGTGTAACCCTTTTTGCCACAACTGTTGCAAAACACCTCTAGACATGGGCTGGAAGTGAGGTGATGATAGTTGCACTTGTCACAACTAGGGAGGGTTCCAGCATACCTACTAGCAGGTTTTCGAGCTGAGGATCCAACAACAGAAACAGTTGCAGGGGTAGTAGCAGCGTGAATTGCCACAATTTGCTGCCTCTTCGAAGACTCCTGCGATGTCTGACTTTTCTTCTTCTTCCTAATTTTTCTTTTCTCGCCACTCCTCTCTGTCGGCTCAGGAGTGGTAGTTGCTTCCTCAAGGTCATCACTATGGTCGATTAAGGTTTGCACTAAGCATTTGGCACTGTCGTATGTATCCGGCCTCGCAGCTAAGACGTTTCCTTTTGTTGGCTAGATCAGCCCCCAGATGAATCTCTCTATCTTTTTACTTTCAGGGGTAACCATTCCCGGGTAGAGTAGCGCCAAGTCATCGAACCTGGAAGTGTAAGCGGCAATATCAGAACCCTTCATCTTCAGGTTCCAGAGTTTGTGCTCTAATTTCTGCATTTCGCCTTGAGGGCAGTACTCAGCCAGTAGAAGTTCCTTCATGGCTTCCCAACCCATGGCGTTGGCTACAGGTAAAGTTAGGGATTTGACTCGGCCGTTCCACCAAGTCAAGGCTTTGTCGATGAAGGTGCAGGCGGCAAACTTTACTTTTTCAGATTCCGAACAGGCACAGATTTCAAAGATAGATTCGATTTTCTCGAACCATCGGGTGAGGGAAATGACACCTCCAGTACCATCAAAGGACGTGGGTTTTGCATTCATGAAATCTTTATAAGAACACTCTTTTTGGTGTCCCTGGCTACCTTCTTGGTTTTGAGGCTGGGGACCACCTCCTGAACCACCGGGGTTCCTTTGAGACATGGCAGCTGCCACCGCGGCAGTTACAACTGCCTGGAATACTACAGGATCAAATTGGGGAGGAGGTGGTGGCGGAGGAGGATTTTTGTTGTTCTTTGAGCTGGGTCTCTTTCTTGGAGGCATCTTGATCTAAAAAGATCAGGAAAGAGAGGATCATAAGTCCTTTGAGTTGAATCAAGAGATATGGAACAGAGGATATCTCATTAAGACAGATATATGGTATTCTATTAAGCGATAAAGCAGGAAAGAGTTATCAAAGCAAATAAACTATCGCTAAGGGAATGATTGAGGAACAACGCTGAAATGATAATTTCTATAACGGATTTGGCTTGAGAAATACTACCATAGTATTTCATGATTCGCTGCAGCAACGGCTCGTAGTTTGGGTATTGGGTAAGTTTTAGGCATGTTGCATACCACAGTCACTCCCAAGCACATGTTGGCCGTGTCTCGAATGAATATAGTTGGCCAGGCTATATTGATTGTTGGGTTGAAGATTCGTTTGAAGATTGCGTCTTTGGGCTCGGCTATTTATTTATTTAATTTTGTATTCCGGTTTTGGGCCTGTCCATACCGTGAGCTTGCTAGGTTACTAAATAAGTATACGCTTGCATGCATATTAGGTTAATGATTTTAACGATTGATCTAGAGCATAACGATAGTATTTACAGATTTCTTTGATCGTTCTTGTAAACCTACCAATCCTCTACAGTTGATGTTCTTAATCGAGCTCTTCTGAGGATTTTGTTTTAATCATTCGACTCGTTTGATTCATCCTTGCCTTGTTATTATTTTCGTGTTCTTGCTGTTTTATATTTACTTACCTGTTTGAGATCTAATCGATCTTCAAAGATTAAAGTTTGTTTTTTTAATCTCATCAATTGGTATCAGAGCAGGAGGCTGTGTAATCGATACACATCTTTTCTGTGAAAAGGTTTCAATTAGGGTTTTTCCGCAATTATTAATATTTATTGAGCCTTCATCTCATTATTGACGTATCTTGATATTTATTGTTTTGCCCTAATCTGAGTTATTACAAGTTTGATCTTTTAACAGGTTTTTTCGATCATAATGGACGAATCGCAATCAAATCCTATCAATATTTCCAACAGCATCGGTTCGACGACGAAGATTCCAATCCTATATACCCATGATTATGAAGTCTGGGCGCATCACTTTGAAGACTACGTTATAGGATCTGAGGATAATGGATACCTCATATGGGAAGCAATCATTAATGGACCTTTTTCTCATTCTGCAACGTCAAGAATTGTTAAAACTCAAAAGGAGTATAACGATCTGCTGAAGGATGTCAAAGATATTGCACAAGATGAAAAGGATAAATTCCAGTGTAATATCAAGGCGTTAAGATTGATAAGATTCGCCCTTCAGTCCAACACCTTCAGGTTGGTCAGCTCATGCACGACGGCAAAGGAAGTTTGGGATAGACTTCGCGAACTATACTCTACAGACGAGGATCTCGAACATTCTATTCAAACCTTGCTCTTATCTGAGTTTGGAGAATTCAGGCAAGGAGCAGAAGAAACAGTGACCCAGACGTTCGATCGCTTTAATCATCTTCTCAGCAGGATGATCAAACATGACATCGAAAGGAAGCTTATCGAGCAGAAGGTTACATTCTTAAATGTTCTGAGGTCTGAATGGAGAGCAGTGGTGTCTACAGTCAAAGCCCATGAGCAGTTTAAATCATATTCTTTGGCGAAACTGGTGGGTATTCTCAAGTCCCAGGAGAAGATTGTACTGCAGGAGAAGAATGTTGTTTCAAGCCTTGGTTCGCTGGCCCTCCTGTCAAAAAGTAAAGCTGTGATGGAGGATGAAGACCTTAACTTGGAGGAGTATGACCTCACGTCTGAGGATTATGCTATGATGGTGTCTAACCCCAAGAGGTTCATTAGGAAGAGATTCCCCAGCAACAAAAACCGAAACTGGCAGGGGAGTTATAGTTCAGAAAAAGTTAACAATGAACCGAAGGTTGAAGAGCCCAAGAAGGAACCGAAGGTGGATGGTGATTCTGGAGTAAGCTGTTACTACTGTGGTGGGAAAAACCACTATGCTAAAGATTGTGTCCTTAAAAAGATGGCTGAAAAGGATGATGAAAAGGATGAGGAAGCTGTGCTGCAGAAAAGGCTCGATGAGATGAGAAAGAAAAAGTCTACCGCTAACCCTTCCATGAATGCTCTTATTGTGCAAGGTTCGGTTGCTGATGACGAGTTCGGTAGCGTGGAAGTTTGGTCTACCGACTCAGAAGATGATGAAGTGAGGAAGCCTACTCATGGAAAAGCTTATGTGGCAAAGGAGGAGAGCAGTGGAGGAAGATGCTTCATGGTGTCTGATGTATCTCAGATGAGGGGATACAACACTGATGGTGGAAGCAATGAACCGAAGGGGCAGGAGGACATGTGCTTTACGGCCAAACCACTCAGCCAACAGTTCAATGAGCTTGATGAACTGATAAAGAAGGTACAATCGGTTTTCATTTCATTTAAAGTACCACAATCCTCATATGAGAAAGAACTAAAAAATGTTAATACAAGAATTTCTCATCTAGATAGTAGCTTAACTCAAACTCGAGTCACCAATTCTAACCTGACTGATCAATTAAGCAGGGTGTCGTCGAAGAGTGAGGAGCGGCGCATGTGGATCGAGTTGAAGGAGTCTGAATTAGTTAAAATAAAAGACGAAAACATTTATTTACAAAGAGACAATTTAAAGTTGTTAAAACAGCGTAATGTTTTTTGTTTAATTGCAAAACGTCTTTATTCTAATATTACTCAGCTTCACTTGGACTGTGAAATAGACCAAAAGATCCATCGCATGATTTTGCCCTTCCTTGAGTTTAAGGAAGATGAAATCGATGCCGAAGCTTATAATTGTGAGAGTGTGATATCATCTGATGACGTCAATCCGACCTACATGTATGGACTGGACAAAATAGAATCTTTCATTAAATCCAAGGACCACAAGAACATGCTTAAAAATCTTTTGGATGAAAATGATAGACTTAAACTGAGAACCGAAACCATACAAAAATTTGACTCTTTAAACGCCAACTTGAGCTCAGAAAACAAAAAAGATGTTGAAAATGCATCTGAGCTTAATGAGGACGACAACATGAGTGAAATTTTTGTAGAGGACACGGTTGACTGCTCAGAATTTGTAAAAAACGAACCTGAAAACCACAAGAATCTGATTTTTGAAAATTCAGTGGAGTTCGCTCGATTGTCCCAACAAAAGTCCCCGATCTTAGTAGAGAAAGCGGTTGTATATCAAAAGGTCCAGACCACTCCAAATCAAGTGTACAAGGTCACTGGAGTAACCAAACATCAAACCGCTGAACTCACGGCTATTGTAAACGAAGACAATGCTGATGGCTGTGATGAGTTCTTCTGGACAGCTCCAATCGATAATGCTGATGAAACGGTAGGCCTGTCAGAAAGGACTTCATGGATGAGTAAAGGTAGATACATACCTGAACCCTTGAATAAGCCAGATAATTTTGATGAGCCAAGCACCAGTGGTACGAAAGACATTCCTCAGGAGAATGAAAGTTCGGAAAAAGAAGACGTTCCCTCTACTGCCTCAGTTCAAAGTGAAACTCCTACAGTTCAAAATGAACCAGCCAAGGAGAAACCGAAAATGAAAGCTAATATTCATCATCAACCGAAGCAGATGAGGAATAAGAAACGTGAAAGGAACCAAAGATACAGGAAGAATCTCTCTAAAAGGAGGCAATTCTGGCAATCCTAGAATGCATACTTCTCACATCAAGACAAGAATCTGAAGTATGAAAACAATCCTGTCGGAAAGCCTAAGAGCTACATCAACCGAAAGCCAAGGTTCGGTTCACAAGAGAATACCAACCGAAAGCAAAGGTTCGGTTCTGAGAATGACTTCAACCGAAAGCAAAGGTTCGGTTCAAAGAACGATTCCAACCGAAAGCAAAGGTTCGATTCCGAAGTTAAAAGAGATCAAAACTCTAAGGTCAGTCCCTCCAATGATCAAAAGCAAAAGGGTCACCTAGAGTCTCTAGCCAAGAAGTCCTCTCAATCTAAACCCACTCCTTCTAGTTCATCTAATTCTTCTAATTCTTCCAAATCATCTCCATCATGCTCTAAAGCTCATTCTGTTCATTCTCAAAAATCTCATTCATCGGCTGAACAAAAGGACAAACAGAAGGTTTCTACATCCAAACCAGAGTCTAAACCGAATGCACCTAATCCTAATAAAATAAAAGTTTTTACCATCAAAAAGAAAGATGAAACAACACTTATAAAACGAACATATCTTGTTGACATTTCTCTTACTATTCCTGTTCCCATGAAAAGCTCACGTGGACAAAAGAAACTTTGGGTTCCTAAATCTGCTTAATTTTTGCAGGTTATAAGTGACGAGCAGTTCGACGAAGAATGGTACATCGATAGTGGTTGCTCACGTCACATGACAGGGAGGAAAGAGGAGCTCAGGGAATACAGATCTCTTACAAATGGTGGCAATGTCAAGTTTGGAAACAATTCTTTCGGCACCATAAAGGGATACAGAATGATAACTAATGGTGATTTCACTATAAGGAAGGTGGCTTATGTGGAAGGACTCCAACACAACCTCATCAGTGTATCTCAGCTTGTTGGAGGTACAGGTCTCAAAGTCTCATTCGATGATGAAGGTTCTGAAATTATTGAGAAAAAGACAAAGAAAGTAATTCTCAAGTCGGAGCGAAAGGGTGAAATGTTTCCTCTAAACCTTAAACCCATCAAATGAAACCCAGCTATATGCTTGTTATCAAAAGCTCAATCTGATGAAAGCTGGTTGTGGCACCGAAGACTCTCTCATCTCAACTTTAAAGATATCAACCGACTTGTCACTGGAGGTCATGTTAGGGGTCTTCCATTGCTCAAGTTCGATAGAGATCATTTGTGTGCTGCATGCGAAATGGGGAAGCAGAGTCGTCAAAGTCATCCATCTGTAATTAACACAAAAGTTGTTGAACCACTCGAATTACTTCATATTGATTTGTGTGGTCCTTCATCTATCGAAAGCATCGGTGGTAGCAAGTATATTCTTGTTATTGTTGATGACTTTTCACGATTTACATGGGTGTTCTTTCTAAAGCTCAAATCTGAAGCGACTCATAAGCTGAAAATGTTTATCAAGCAAATTGAAGTACAACTCAAGAAGGTCGTTCGCAACATCAGGAGCGACAATGGTCTGGAATTCAGAAACAGGGAATTTGAAGAATTTCTCGCAGAAAAGGGAATAAGTCACAACTTCTCAGCTCCTTACACACCTCAACAGAACGGAATAGTCGAAAGACGAAACCGATCTTTGTGTGAAGCTGCCCGAACTATGCTAAGTTTCGCTTCCTTACCTCTTTATTTTTGGGCTGATGCTATTTCTGCTGCTTGTTTTACACAGAACAGGTCCTATCTCAACAAGCGATTCACGCTCACACCTTATGAGATACTAAACAACAGAAAGCCCAATGTGAAATTTTTCCATGTGTTTGGCTCACGGTGTTTCATCTTTAACTCTAAAGAACACCGCAACAAGTTCGATGTCAAAGCCGACGGGAATCTTTCTGGGCTACTCTCTTACATCCAAAGCATACAGAGTTCTAAACAAGCGTTCGAGAAAAATTGAAGAGACATATTACGTGACCTTTGACGACAGCTCTGTCAAAAAGCTTCAAGCCAAAGAAGACACCGCAGGGGAAATCTTTCCTCAAACTGGCCAAGTCACAGTCTCGATCGCTAATCTATACGAGAAATTTCTGGAGCTCTTTGACGAACCAGAGAAAGCTTCTCTCTCAGAAGCAGGTGCAGCAGACAACAAGGTAGACCACATGAAGCAAATTGTCGAAGAAGCTGCCAGGAGAATGAATGAAGGAGGATCGACTTCTGATGAACCTCCATTCAACGATGCTTCAGTCGAGGGGGAGCCAAGCTCACATTTCGAGGGGAAGCCAAACTCTACAACTGAAACCGAAAGTGTTTCTCCAACCGAAAGTGCTTCTCCAACCGAAGGTGCCTCAACGCCTGCAACTCCAGCATCACAAGAAACCTCTGAACCTCAAGTTTCTCAAAGCTCATCAATCGAGGGGGAGCATGATGATATGACGCTTGACTACGATAGCCAATCCGAGCCAGAAGAAATGATCAATGTTGAACTAGACCTAACCTTTGATCCAAATTATCCTCCTCTTACCAAATGGACCAGAGATCATCCTATCTCTCAAGTGGTTGGTGATGTCTCTGAAAAGGTTCTGACCCAATCACAACTGAAGGCAAAACAGACAAAGTCTGGCGCCTCATTCCAACTCCTCCAGATGCTTTGGTTGTTGGTCTCAAATGGGTCTTTAGGAATAAAATGGACAAAGAAGGGAATGTTATAAGGAACAAGGCTCGTCTGGTAGTAAAGGGATACTGTCAGGAGGAAGGGATTGATTACGAAGAGACTTTCGCTCCTGTAGCTAGGCTTGAATCTGTAAGAATATTTCTTGCTTATGCTGCCCACAAAAACTTTGAAGTTTTCCAAATGGACGTCAAGTGTGCATTTCTTAATGGAGAACTCGAAGAAACGGTGTATGTGGAGCAACCTCCTGGGTTCGTGAACGAAAAGTATCCAAACCATTGCTATATTCTGGATAAAGCTGTGTATGGCCTTAAACAAGCTCCGAGAGTCTGGTATGAAACGCTAACTAAATTCTTAAAGATGTCTAAATTCAAACAAGGTTCGGTTGACCCAACCTTCTTTCGCAAAAAGGAAGGTAACCACCTTATGATAGTTCAAATTTATGTCGATGACATCATCTTTGGCTCTACGAATTCCAGCCTAACAGCTAAATTCAGAAAGCTGATGGAGACTAAATTTGAAATGAGCTCAATGGGTCCTATTAACTTTTTCCTTGGTTTAAATATTAGACAGGGACCCGAAGGCATCTTTATCAATCAGGAAGCTTACACGAAGACTCTCCTAGCAAAGTTTGGTATGATGGGAGACTCCAAAGTCAAAGTCCCAATGGCATTCGGCACCAAGCTAACTCCATCCCTAGACAAACCGGTTGTCGATATCACGCTCTATCGTCAAATGATTGGCTCACTAATGTATCTTACTGCTAGCAGGCCTGACATCATGTTTTCTGTGTGTTATTGTGCTCGATTTCAGGCAAACCCACGCGAACCTCACATGCTTGCAGTGAAGAACATTTTACGCTATCTCAAGCGAACCACCTCCTTAGGTCTATGGTATCCTTTCAACTCAGGCTTCTTCGTTCAAGCCTATTCAGATGCAGACCTTGGAGGATGTGGACTCGACAGAAAAAGCACCACTGGCGGCTGTCAATTCCTTGACGGGAAGTTGGTAAGCTGGCAATCCAAGAAACAAACGTGCGTGTCGTTGTCTACTGCCGAAGCGGAATACATAGCCGCTGCATCCTGCACCTCTCAAGTGATTTGGATCCAGAGTCAACTTCGAGACTATGGACTCAATATGAAGAAGATCCCACTATATTGTGACTCTGAAAGTGCAATTAGGATCTGTCATAACCCAGTGCAACATTCTAAAACCAAACACATAGCACTGAGGTATCACTTCATCAAAGATCACGTGGAAGATGGAAACGTCGAAGTTCACTTCGTAAGAACCACTGATCAACTGGCTGACGTCTTTACCAAAGCTCTTCCTGAAGCATCATTCAACAGTATATTGCAAGGGCTAGGTATGATGGAATCAGAGTCAGTACCTCACACTACCTCTCAACCTTCAACGTAAGAAGCGAAACCAACCGAACGTTCAGGTTCGGTTACATAATCTGCCTCGCTCATCACTATAAAGGTAGTTTTCTTGGTTGTATATTTCGTGTACAAAGTTGTTTATTTTATTGTCAAAAGTATTTTCCAATTGCATGTCTAAATTCCTTGGTTTCTTAAAATTTTCCAAAACCGAAACCTACCGAAGGTTCAGGTTCGGTTTCTCAATATTTTCCAAAACCGAAAACCTACCGAAGTTTCAGGTTCGGTTTTTCAAAATTTTGTTGAACCGAAACCAACCGAACGCTCGGGTTCGGTTTTTCAAAATTTTCTGGAACCGAAACCAACCGAACGCTCGGGTTCGGTTTTTCAAAATTTTCTGGAACCGAAACCAACCGAACGCTCGGGTTCGGTTTTTCAATTTTTCCCAACTGAAACCAACCGAACGTTCGGGTTCGGTTTTTCATATTTTTTCAAAGTTTTTTTTTTAAGTCTTATTTTTTTCTTACTTATTTTTTTTACTTATTTTTTCTCTTTTATTTTTATTAATTTTTTTCTCTTTAATAAATCTCAAAAACTCCAAAAATATTTTTTTTTGTTGTGTGTTCGTTCGTTTATGGGGGTATAATTGTTGGATTACTTAAGTGTCCCTAGAAACATGCTGCTGTATGTGTCCCAAGCCTCATAAGATTTTGAATAATAGCCTTCATGACCTGGTATACACAAACATTGTCTTCCCAATAAGGCTAACACATTTATTCTAATCGTGAGCTACCTCACTCTCTTCTCACATGAGTTAAGAGTTTCCTGCTTGGTCCTTATTTTCGCAGCAGAGGTACTTTATCTTCTAACACCATCTCCATTACATTTCTCCATTACATTTGTTTCATCAATGTAACCCTTGAGACTCTCAGAAATTACCACTGAGGTTTATGGTTACACAACAACTGTGTTTATGATCTTAGTTTCGTGCCACTACGAGCTGAGTGAAACCCAAAATTCAACACCATATCTGAATTGACGGTGATCAATTAATTTGCTCAAGTTTTCATCAAAGAATTGACGGATGTACCTTCATGAAATCTCAACCTTTATTTTGTATGATTCCTATGAAATTGTTAAACACCATAACATTTCTTCCCTTGGGATCCAGTTTTTTAATTTTTTTTTGAGATTTTATATTTTCCAAGACAATTTAAAGTTAATTCCTACCTACTTGTTCAACAGACTACACCGGTCTCACAAGTACTTTGTTCACTTTCTTTCTTATTTCAAGATTAGAATTGCTGAATCAAAGCGAAAGCCACCTTTACTTAGCCTAACTAAAAGAAGCCTTTCAACATTTATTCATAAGTGATTGATCGTAATTCCACGGGAATCCACATTAACACTTTAAGGTCTCTCTTGACCTTGAAGGAAGAGATTCGTGCCCGGGATCATTAGTTTCGTGTCATTATTGACATCACAGTAAATCCTAAAAAAGAGTTGCTTTATTTCTTTTCTTTTTACACTCTTTGCACGAAAATCTTCGATTTTCCACAATTCCGTTACTAATTAATTTCAGGCTGATTTATTGCTTTGGTGATTAATTATGAAGCTATGGTAAAAAATAATCCACGTGGGTATTTAATTCAAAAGATGCCGTTTAAAAGATAAGACGAAAGGTTGCTGACTCGGCGGGAGTTAAAAGGATTGAATTTCAAACGACGGTAAAAATGGGGCGTGTGTGGATTTGAAACGCCCATACTTTTACTGACATCATGGACGCGTGTGCGAATTTCAAGGGATTTCTCTCTGACACTTAAAGGCGCGTGAGGATTTGAAACGGTTTTCTTCTGAAACGGCGCTTGTTGGGTGGCGTGATCCTAGGAATCTGACACTCTCTCTCCTACGTGATCATCGCATAGAAGATTTGAAACGATTTTCTCTCTCCATTCCCTCACTATAAAAGGCAGTCTACACTCTCATTTACCTTTTTACTGCTTCCGGATTTTCTAGAGAGCAAAAACTCCCAAAAGCTTCACTGTTCATCTTCTTCTTCTTCTACCTTCAACAATGGCGGAATCATCCTCAGTCCATGCTACCTCCCACATCCTTCCTATTCGTCCTCAACAATGCCTGGTGATCGATCTCAACCCTCTGGCGTACGAATCCTACATGTCGCCGATCATCGAGTGCCTGAAGTACTCCCAAATTGCTCCGGCTCTCTCCAGGATTGAGTCTGTGCCTATGACGACTCTCTCGCAGGTTTATGCGACTGCCTATTACGACAAAGCAGTCGAGCGGGTGTTCTTCGAGGTTGCTGATCACAAGACCTCCATTTCTCGACAACGTTTCTGCACACTGCTAGGGTTGGCTGCTGACCCATCGAGAATTTATCCGGAGACGATTCCGGTTGGGCTTCTGTATTGCATGTTTTACAATATGGGGTACACGGAGGTCCTCACCTCCGTCGCAAAGTTCAAGAAATCTTGCTTGCCGCCGCAGTGGAACGGCATGTTCACAGTCCTCTTCAAGGGCTTGTCGGAACGAAGCTCAGGATCCGACGGTGCTAGTCGACTTTTCTTGTCGATCCTGTATGCAGTTTACAACGGGGTCAACTTAGATTTTGGGCTGGTTCTCTGGCAACAGCTCATCCAGAGCCTTTCTTCTTCATCACGACATTCTGAGGTGTCGTATGCCCGGTTCTGGACTCTAATCACAAAGTGGGCAATGGACAAGTTTGATATTCCCACTGCTGCTGGTGCATCGATGTCTTCAATCGGTACGTTTCATACCAAGAAGATCATCGTCTCTGATGCATCTAAATTCTCGTTCATTGGCTCTATTCCGGAGACAATGTATGGCGACGTTCCCTCTGACAGCAGGCTAATCCGGACGATCAAGGAGTTCAGGGCAACTGGACCAAGGGAACTCACACCGGAAATGCTAAAGTCCATCCACGATGCTGACAAACCGGTGAACAGGGGCAAAAAGGCGGACAAAGGGAAGCAAGTGACCAAAGCTGCTAAAGGTCCTTCTCCCAAGAAGAGGAAACAAACGAAACCTGCTCAGTCCCCGCAGCCGAAGAGGAGGAAGACTCAACCGAAGCGAAAGCTTATAATCCCTTCCTCTTCAAGTGACTCAGAAAACGAGAGTTCGGGTTCGGATGGCTCTCAAGGAGGCGAAACCCCTCAAAGAGGCAACACCCCACCTCGCTCACCTACCCCAGAGATGGAACTTCATAATTCACCAGTTCCTTCTCCTCCTCAAACCATCCCTACTTCCATTCCGACCATAACCCCCACTACCACTATTCCTCCAACCTCTTTCCCTATACCACCACCCATTTTCACAGATACCACCACAACCACTACAAAGGTTACAACCAACATATCTGATACGGGGTTTCATACCACTACAGCCGAAACACCACCCGTAACCGAACCACCTCAAACCGAAACCCAGCATACAACCGAACCTACCCATACTCAACCTCCACCCGAAACTACCCCACCCCACACTCAACCTGAACCTACCAAAACCACCACACCCCCAGCTTCACCACCCCCACCATCTCCAGATCATGCCTCTGATGGAGATAACCTGTTTCTTGGCGGTGATAATATGACCTTCGATTCGGTCTATTTTAGTCCGTTTCAGGTTCAAAGTGACGAAGAGGATGATGCTCCAGTGACAAAGAAGCATCTTAAGGAGCTCAACGAGAAGGTTGACTTACTTCTCGCTTCATCTTCCAACCAACAGTCCTCTCTATCTGAAGCTGCACTTCAGAAGATTGTTGATGCCTTCTCCAGGGCTCAGCATGATTCGGTAGCCTCAGCCACTGCCGCCATCGACGCCTCCACAAAAGCCTGTGAGGCTGCGACCGCAAAAGTCGATAAACTATTCTCAGACGCCTCTTCTCTGTTGAAGTCATTACAGCAGAGTGCAGATTCTACCAAGACAACTTTGGAACCGATTGTTCAGCAATTGGCAAAGTTCGTCTCAACGGAGTTGCCATCGTTCGCTACTCTTCGCCAAACCATAAGCGACAACAACTCGGCCCTTCGTGCCTCCATTGATGAGTGCCTCGCTAAGCTTCAGGAGGATCTCGCAGCTGAAAACTCATTGATGGACGTTCTGGCAAGCAAAACCACCGCCCTCAAGGTCAAGAGCACTCAGCTATCAAACTCTCAACAACAGCTGGAAACTCTTCGATCCGAAAGGGAGGTCATCAAGACATGTGTTTCGGATGTACACGCTGCTCTATCCAACATCCTAAAAGCACACGATCCGATTCTAAACCATTCGGTGAGGCGAACCCTTGCTGAAAAACTTGCTCCTGCCATGGACCTTCTCAGCAAAATCGAAGGTTTACCTAGTTTCGTGTCCACTCCGAAACAAGGGGGAGAAGAGAAGAAGTCCGGATCGAAAACACCTCCTTCCTCCAAAGCTACTCACACAACCGAACCACCTCCAACTGGTCAACCTTCGGGTTCGGGTGTGAAGGATAAAGGGAAACACATAGCTGAGGAAGAAGATGCAAATGAAGATGATGAAACCATTGCTGACATGTTGAAACGTAAAAACAATCGCAATGTGGATGATGATGTCAATCGTGTGGCGCGAGAGGCTAAAGAAGCCGAACGCAAGAAAAAGGAAGCCCACGATCTCCTCGAGAGCAGGAAGACTCTCTTCCCTGCCTGGACTCGGGAGCGCATGATTAAAGAGGCCATAGATACTCCCAGCATCTTATGGCTCGAGCCGGTGATTTCGTTCAACTGCTATAATTCTGTCGATTCGCAGTTCGACATGCCGTTGACTCGAAAGGCGTTTATCTTCCACGCCTTCTCAAGTATTTTTGAAGTCCCTCATCCGAACCCTGAGGTGGATAGAGAATTGATCGAATTCTATCTGAAGGCCGCTCGTCCTCAGTATCAAACTTGGAGCGCTCAGAAGATAGTGAACGTTCGGGTCTTAAAGCCTTACACCGAAGGAAGGTTCATAAACGTTCGGTTCAAGGTGATTCGAGGGTCTGCGAGAACTGAACACTTTATATCTTTCGCAGACTTACCGAATTTAAATCCTCATGATTGGATCGTCTTGCATAATATCCTTTTGACGAATGAAGCCGAATATGGTCCCATTATAGACCATCTCAAAAGGATGTTAGTCTGTTACATCATGGAGGTTGCCCTAATGGATCAGGAGGTTGCCACAGTCTTCAAGAAGAAACCAAAGATAGCTCCTGTGGGATCGGCCAGTGATCTCAATAAAATGAAGATGGGCAAGATCGACCCAAGACGTAATTCGGTTATGTTCACTAGAGCAGAAGGACAGAAATGTCTCTTCGCTTTAGCTGACAAACATCTTTACACCACTGCTTGTCTGGAGCATGTGTTATCGATCATTCGAAGGTGTAAAGAGAATGCAGCGGATGATGTTAAGTACTTCAACGACATGATCCAATGGTACATCAGGTTTAGACAGACAATACTTGCTCTAATCACGCGTCTGTTTAACACCATGAAGAAGAAGGTACCTGCCTCAGCTGCTGGCCCAAGCAACAAGTGAAGATCTCGCTCCAATTGACGCAAAGGGGGAGATTGTTGGGTTGAAGATTCGTTTGAAGATTGCGTCTTTGGGCTCGGCTATTTATTTATTTAATTTTGTATTCCGGTTTTGGGCCTGTCCATACCGTGAGCTTGCTAGGTTACTATATAAGTATACGCTTGCATGCATATTAGGTTAATGATTTTAACGATTGATCTAGAGCATAACGATAGTATTTACAGATTTCTTTGATCGTTCTTGTAAACCTACCAATCCTCTACAGTTGATGTTCTTAATCGAGCTCTTCTGAGGATTTTGTTTTAATCATTGGACTCGTTTGATTCATCCTTGCCTTGTTATTATTTTCGTGTTCTTGCTGTTTTATATTTACTTACCTGTTTGAGATCTAATCGATCTTCAAAGATTAAAGTTTGTTTTTTTTAATCTCATCATTGATCCTAGACACGACTACATAACTGCCTAGGTTTAACCGCAGCGTACAACACCCATTTACTTATGCTTTGTTCTACTTGTAGTTACGGATCTCGACAGTTAGGCATACTTATATACTTTTTGAAGATAATTATATTTTAAAGTATACTTTTAGTTCAGAGCACTTAGGCCCCTTAGTGTTTATAGTCTTATACCATGTAAGGTTTGGTATACCAGTTCACTATAAACAAGGGCTCTGATACCAATCTGTCACACCCCAAAACCTAGGGCGGAAACGTTCCGGGGCGGAAGACGTCATGAATATCGTAACCAATGTACATAGTAAGCATAGTAAAAACAAAACTTTACATTACATAGATTCATTTACATTGTCTGAAAACAAGAGTTACATGAGTTATACATATACATATCATATGAACAAAAGTAAAGACGTGTCTTCTACGTACTCCGTCTTCGCCAAAATGATCGTGGGGTACCTGTCTAATATGGACCTGAGAATACAAGCAGTTTGAAAATCAGCATAAAGCTAGTGAGTTCATAAGCGGTTTGTTTTTCTGAAAATGTACAAGTTTCCTTTCGTTTTCTGAAAAAGTTATGTATCCAAGAAAATCCCATATTTTCTTATATGTAAAGTTTAGTCATTTGTTTTGTTACACAATTCTGATTATGAACAACTGTTATCCCAGGAAAATCCCATATTTTCCTAAAATGTTTGTGAAGTGTTATCCCAGGCCTTAGATCAATCACGTGTGATTCAAACATATTTTTTCAAGCCTTAGAATGGATTTTGGGCATCATTTGACTTATGTAAATGAGTTTATGGCCCACGAACCCATCCTTGGGGGGTTTACGGTTGTGAACTCCTAAAGGGAAGGTTTTCATCATGTTTAAGGCCCCTAAATCAATTGTGGTTGGTTCTAGACTTTAATCCAAGGCTATTGGTGTGTTTAAGTGGCATTTAAACACTTGAAATTGAGTTTGCTACCCATGATAATGAGTTTACGGCCCAAGCATGTTCTTGGGCAGTAAACTCATGTTTACTCCCCAAAAATTAAGTTCAAGGTGTCCTAAGTCAAATCCATTAAGTCCTTAAGTCGAATCCAAGCTCCATAAGTGATATGGGAGGGTTTTAGGCTCTAAAACCCAACTTATATGTGTTCACGGACCAAGAGCATTCCAGGGCCGTAAACATATGTTTATGGTCTAAAATCATAGATTGAACACGGATTTGGAAGCTAGAAAGGTTGTACAACAAGTTAGGGAGGTTACCTTGATGATTTGAAGCTTTAATTTGATGATTTTGGACCTAAAGCTTGGCTTTGAGGAGAGAAGTTAAAGAGAGAGTAGTGAGAGAAAGTAGAGAGAGAGTGGAAAGGATTCAAATGAGGCTCTCTCAACTTTATATATGCTCAAAGTTTGGGACACGGTAAATTCTACCCGATACCGACGCTAGACGAGGCTTTTGGTCGGACCCGATTAATTTACCGTAATTACGACTTAGATGAAACTAAATATTTTCTAAATGAAAATAGAAAATATTTTAATGTTTTAAAATGTATCCCGTCACTTATGAAACCTAATTAGAAGTCGCAATTAAATTAATTTAAAGCAAAGCTAACGGAAAAATTGGGACGTAACGGCTTTATTGACGGAACCGGGTTAAAGTGACTGAATAAATTACGGGTTGTCACACCTTAGATCCTGAAGTACCTGAAACAACCAACAAACTATAAGCTAATCCTTAGTGAGTCCCACATACCATACCCCACAATCCACATAATCACATAAAACATATCAACCATATAAGTTATGCATACAACATATAAGGTTGCCATGGAAACCCTCAAAGGTCTTACACCGGGTACCATGCGAACCCCAACATGGTCTTAATCCACTACTACCATGGGAATCCCCACATGGTCTTAGCAAATTGAAGAGATGTGATACAAGCCATATAAGCCATATATGCAAAACTATAAGGATGCCATGAAAACCCTCCAAGGTCTTACACCGGGTGCCACGAGAACCCCCCATGGTCTTAGCTCACTGCCATGGAAACCCCCACATAGTCTTCATGCAAATACATAACACATTGATAACACATTCGCAAATAATTACTGCCGCTAACAACATGGGTCGCCCTTGGTGCCTTAGACCCATTGGTATGGTGAAGAGACTCACCTCACAAGCACCACTGACTGACAAGATCCAACTCTTAATCACAACTTCGAGCTCAACTGCCTACAACCACCATGTAACTAACTCCATCTAAATCCTAAAATACCCTCAGAAGTCAAACTTGGTCAAGGTTAAGGTTAACAGTCCATGTTGACCCAACTCGTCGAGTGCATTTACCGACTTGTCGAGTTCCTTCAATATTCAGAAAAAACGGGAAAAACCCAAGTCAACTCGTTGAGTTGTTAGGACAACTCGTCGAGTTCCTATGATATCCAGAAAACGGGAAAACCCGATTCAACTCGTCAAGTTGTCGAGACAACTCATCGAGTTTTCCCCCTGTTACACACATTCAGATGATCCTTTGATTCCAGTGATTCTAATGCTCAGATCTGAGCTCCAAATGTGTTAAAAAGGATAAAGTTTCCACCTTTATCCTTTGGGACCATCCCAAATGCTCAAAAGTTCTAATTTAAAGCTTGAAAACCTAAAGGCTTAAACATTAAGCCCAAAACCCTAGAGTTTTGTAACCCATCCTTACCAAAAGAGGTTCTAACCTCAAAACATCCCAAAGATAGATGTTTTATAGACATGCATGTCCAATGCATGTCTTGAAGCCAAAATGGGCCAAAAAGGGGAAATATGCCCAAAAATCCATGCATGGCATCAAAACTAAATGAAAAGTCAGATCTAACCCACCATGAGGCCCTCTTGCCCTGGAGATTCATAAAGTTGAAAGCTTTATGAAGTCCATGCATGCAACAACTAAGAATAGAAGGGGATAAAACTATACATATCTATAAAAATTAGGATGTGGATACTTACAACAATCCACAATAGTGTCAAACTGATGATCAAAGGCTTGCTTGCTAGATCCTTGCCTCCTTCTCACCAACTTCTCCTTCTTTTGCTTCGCACTAGCTCACATTATGGGAGGAGATGTAGATTAGGGCTCATAAGGTCGATATTAGGGTTTAGAGGCAGATAAGGGATTTGTCTCAAAGACTTAAGGAGATTATATAGGGTGCAAACCCTAAAATTTAGGCTTTCATATCTGGTCGTCAACTCGTTGAGTTGGGGCTCCCAAATCTTCGAGTTGGATCCTTAAACTCCGCAGGCAAAAAGATTCCTACACGACGATTTGGAGCTCCCCAAGTCATCGAGTTCCAGTCCAAAACCATAAAATGTTGGGAATTAAATAGTACTTGGACCAAGCGTTACAAATCTCCCCTACTTGAACTAGACTTCATCCTCGAAGTTTGATGATGTAAAGAGATCCAGATAATGCTTCCTCCTCACTTCCTCTGGTTCCCAGGTCCATTTAGAGCCCCTTCGATGCTGCCATTACACCTTAAATAACTTCACTTCCTTGTTCAGAGGGGCTTTCGTTTTCCTGTCCAAAACCGTAATAGGTTTCTCCACATAGTTTAGACTCTCATCAACTTGGATATCATCCAAGGAAATGACTGCGGCCTCATCAGTGACACACTTCCGAAGCTGTGATACATGGAATGTGTAGTGGATCTGGCTAAGCTCATCTAGTAGGTCCAATCGATAAGCTCCCTTGGCAACCCAAGCATTAATCATGAACCGACCAATGAGTTGGGCCCCCAACTTGCCCCTCTTCCGGAACCTAATGACACCCTTCCATGGTGACACCTTCAACAACACGAAATCTCCCACCTGAAACTCGAGGTCAGTGTGATGCCAGTTCGCATAGCTTTTCTGATGGCTCTGTACGATCTGCAGTCGTTCGTGCACTTGCTGGATCAGATCGGTAGTCTTAAGCACCACTTCGGTGCTTCCCATGACTCGATGCCCAACCTCACCCCAACAAACAAGTGTCCTACACCTCCAACCATACAACATCTCAAACGGAGGTCGGTCAATACTAGCATGATAACTGTTGTTATATGAGAGCTCTGCTAGAGGAAGGTATGTGTCCGAACTCCCTCCGAAATCCAATACGCAAGCCCGAAGCATATCCTCGAGCTTCTGAATTGTCCGCTCGCTCTGACAATCAGTAATGAGAATATCATCTGGTAAATCAATAATTGTCTCGTCATCATTTAAACCACCAACATTTCCTTCTCTTATATCCAAAAGCCAATTTGAGAATGTGGTTGTTTCTTAAATATGAGATGTTTGAAGACTTAACCTCATGTTTTTTTGTTAATATTAAGACTTTGCAATTTGACCAAATATAGAAGGAACTTATTGAAGCATTCACGGTGTCTTTTCAACTTCCATTATGAACAACAAGTAGAATCTATCTGAAATCACATCCTAAACACAATTGTTTTTCCCCTAAATGGCAATTCCGAGTTGCTACGAAGATCACAACACAATATATCCTTCAAAGATCTATCCAGAGCTTCAAAGGAATGCTTGTGAATCATGGGTGCGTCGTCCCATATAAGCAATGATGTTTTTTCTAACAATTCGGCGACATCACTTTCGGCCTCATAGAACAAAACGGATCCTCAATAAGATTTAAAGGGATTATAAGCCGAGAGTGTGCTGTCGTACCTCATGTCAATAATAATGAAACAATGCCACTTGAAGCAACATTTAACATGATTTCACTCTCTGATCTTAAAGCAACAGATAATGTTTTTCGTTTTTCAAACAACCGTTTTCGTGGTACCTCCATAATGAGATATTTTTAAGTGTAAACATTAAGCATATTTTTAAGTATTACTTTTACATAATGGGAGGTTGCAAGAGAAATTTGGGTATATTGGTTTTTTGTTTTTATTTTATCCTTTTTTTTCCGTTATTAAACAATAATGAACATTAGGCAAGATTTTAATTTCATATTTTGGAACATAACCCTAAAATAACAGTTTTATTTGTAAAAATCTATTCACGTAAATATGATGTTTTGGTTAAAAAAAAATACATGTAATTTACAATTTACATATAATTTTTCATGTAAATTTCTCTAATTTTAACTCATGTAAATTAATAAAAATATTCGAATGTTGAAATTTGTTATAAAATTATCAATAACTTTTATACAAATATATTTGGTTATACGTTAATAAAATCATATTGTCATTATTAGGGATGCAAACGAGCCAAGCTACTCGAGATCGGCTCGTTAAAAGCTCAACTCGAAACCGATTTTAAACGAGTCCGAGCCGAGCTCGAGCTTAATATTCAGCTCGTTTATTAAACGAGCTCGAGCTTAAGCCTATGTCACTAAGCTTTATTAGGATCGGGAGCCTAAACAAACTTTTATATAATATAATTTATTATTATTTTTATATATTAAAATAAAAATATATTTGGGGAATTAGAAACTTATGGTATTAATAAACAAGCTTCTTAACGAGTTCGAGCCGAGCTTAAGCTTATTTAGGCACGTCGAACAAAATACGAGTCGAGCCCGAGCCCGAGCCGAGCTTGTATAATTATTTACGAGCTCGAGCCGAGCTCAAACTCGAGCCTTGTATAAATTAAACGAGAGCCCGAGTCGAGCCTGACCAGGCTCGGGCTCGACTTGGCTCGTTTGCACCCTAGTCATTATAATAGTATTTTATCATCATTTATGTTTACGAGATATTGATAATTTATATATCAAATTATATTCATATTAACATATTATATCAACATTTAATACCTTATTATTATTATTATTATTATTATTATTATTATTATTATTTAAATCCTATTTGTGACTTTGTGTGGATGCGAATGCTAGCGTTTATTTAAACATAAATCTAGGCGATAAACCTGGAATTAGTTTTGTCAAATACTACAAAATAATTTTCCTAAAAATAAAGGGATAAAAACAAAAAAGAAAAACATCTTTTAACAAATATGTTTTATTAAACAACTTATAATCCCTAACTGAACGACAACAATTTTATAAAAATAAAAGCCATAAAAAACCAAAAAAAATAATACAAAATCAACATACAATTACAAAGAAAAAACAAAAGAAACATAACAAATATTACCAAAAATTGCATATTAAAAAACCACAAGGTCAAAATATACTTTATCCAAGTAATAAAATGAGGAGAGAGCTTTTGACTGCAACACCAATGTACAAAACAGAAAATATTACTTGAGATAAGGCAAGACTGAAGCAGAACCACAACAAAACATGAGCGTCACATCTTTACAAAACACCATCCAGTTGAAACATCAAGAGTCATAAAAGCAATAAACTTTTACTAACCCCATAAAGGCAATGAACTTTTGTGTATCCTCCAAAAATAACATCCAACTTTGAAGTGATCAATTCTAAGATATATTATCCACGATGCTGCCAAACTTAAGTAATAGCACGAAAATATATATATATATATATATATATATATATATATATATATATATATATATATATATATCAGAAAATGTTTTAACCTAAAGCCGCTAGAAACCACTCTTTCGTGACCATATCGCCCTTTGACATCACAGCCATATAAATCAACAACAGTACGTGAACTGCATCTTACTGAATAAACAACCGATCTGAACTTCATTTCTTTTATGTAAGATTGAGATTTAAATGAATATACCACAGTAGGCATAGAACCATCATTAAGTTGATCATGAGCGTTTTTTATGTTACCACTACCAGGAGGATTTCCACCTGCAGAGAAGGACCCATCTAAACAGATTTCAAGAAGAGGGTGAGTATGTGCATATTCAACTTGAGAATGCTTTGGGACAATTGGTTTTGGCAGTAATTACATAGAAAAATAGCACCATCATAGCATGAGACTATGTGAAGTTGTTGGTGCTTAGTCTTTAAAAATTCCTAAAAACATAAACAAAATATATATGCGTGAATTGATATAAAAATGTTCTACAATCTAATAAATGTAAAACTCTTGATATAACCCAGCTTGACAACATCTTCTCCACTATGAACATTTACTCCTAGAATGAAAAAGAAACCATTCGCGAATGCAACAAAATTATTACATAAGAACAACAAAATCAAACAGTATTTCAGATAACCACCTACTTAGATAAGGTTATGGGGTAGGTTTGGGGGTATTCATAATTTTTTTTTTTAAAATGCAACAGAATTTGTAGTATTGCATATATAGGAAAAATGAAAGCATGATGGTATAGTCAATGTGCTCATTCAAACACATGTGTCTGTTTCAAAATTGTGGTATAATATGATAATAGAAGTGGTTGCCAACAGTGGAAGGGAATTTCGGTCAATATGTTTTTTCCATTCTTAAGTAATGCATTTCCCATCTAATTTTGTGTAATTTAAAAAATCTTGTTAAGACATGTTGTTGATTGGAAATAGAATAGTCATTTGTCTTTTATAAATTTTTGAATCAACGCTCTTCGCACAAAACAATAATTGATTTGTTCCTTATTAAAGCAAATTTGTCCATTTTTTGAGCAAGGGGAAACAACCACTTTAAACCATTGTTGTAAAAATCCCGATTAGGTCACAATTAATCTCTGTTAATCCCTAGGCGCTACTCGACCGATTATAGGGCGTCTAGCGATTAATCACTACATACACGATGAGTGACATTATAAAACAATGAAATTTAATATTTTGAAGAAGTTTTATTTCAATGGAAACTATTTGAGGCATGATTAGTGTTCTATTAATCATATTAACCTATTTTGTTATCATATTAGTGGTATTTACGAATTTTGATATGATATTAGTCATATTTAATTTTTTAAAATTCAACAAATAAGCAATTAATGGACCCCAATTAATCTTCAAATAAATCTCCGTCTAGCCGATTAATACATTGACCCCAATCCACCTACATCGAGCGTTTTTTACAACTTTACTTTCAACACAATTGAAAACATCCCAGATATAGAACAAACAACTACTTTAAACACAATTGAAAACATCACACACACACACACACACACACACACACACACATATATATATATATATATATATATATATATATAACTTGATTTTAGAAGAAAATTTTGAATCCATAACGGAAAAATCATAGAAAACCATATTGGCATTACATCGAACATGTGGTGGACATATACCAAATGGTGTTATTACACTGTCTTTTACAAATCGTCTTTTACAAATCGAAGAAAACGAAATTGATAGGGTTTTCTTAAGAATACATTGAGATACTAACATGTTGTCCTCCTTAGTCTTCTTGATGCCGATTTTGCCTATCTTCAGCTTTTCACAGTGAATAAAATGTTGTGGTCATAACATTATAAGAACCAATATATAATCAAACATAAATCTTTGATTGAACTGAATTTGAAGTGAAACATGGAAACTATTTGAATGTGATTTCTGATTGAAATAAATAGGAAAACGTAAATTTTTCGTTGACCGAATCTTAAAATTATCATAAGGAGGACAGAATTCCATTTGAAGTAAATCAAGAAAAAGTTTTGAAATAGGAATTGATTCATGAAATCAAGCTATACTTTTGCAAATAAGCAAAATAACCGATGCTTGATACTTGGAGAATCAAAACTGATTTGAAGACTTTCACAATATAAGTTAAAAAATTGAGTGAATTGCTTGATTTAGATGGTGGAAATAAATAAAACTGAAAACCATATCTTAATGACAAGTGAAAATTACTTGACTTTAAATTATCACAAATTAGCATTTGTCAAATTAAAAAAGAATTATATGTAATCAATTATATGTAACAAAAAGGTTCTTTATTTATTAGTCAATTATATGTGGTTGAGTAAATTTTCATATATATATATATATATATATATATATATATATATATATATATATATATATATATATATATATATATATATATATATATATATATATATATATATATATATATATATATATATATATATATATATATATGTGTGTGTGTGTGTGTGTCAATTTTTAATTTAAGAAACCAATATTTAACAAATTAATAATTTTACATTTCTAACTTATCACATTAATTTTATACTATATGTATATAACATAAATATACATCAATAAATACCAGGTCAAACAAATACATCACAAAACTAATACAAGTATAATACATCACAAACTAATGCTGGTATAATACATATCAAAACTAATGCTGGTACAATACATCACAAAACTAATATTAATACAAATGCAAAGAGTGTAGATTTAACTTAATGTGATTCCTACAAGTTAAACCAAAATTAATCATACAAGTTAAACCAAAATGAGTTTTACAAGTCTTATGTAATAATAATAAAAATAATAAGACATCTATAAAAGTATGAAATTGATTCGAACAAAGGTTATCAATTTCAAAATAACACTCAAATCACTCATTTCTTCATTTGCTTTCTGTTCCGTGAATCAAACAAGAACACCTCCTCGGAGGTGTCATTTTCCTGTCAAGCAAAACAAACAAACCCAAACATTCGGTTTCTTCCATCGATTTCTATAAAAAAAAAAAAAAAAAAAAAAAAAAAAAAAAAAAAAAACGAAGATCCTTCTGCGTTGAGCTCCAAGCACCAAACAATCTATCTTCGAACCTTTTCTTCCTTCCATCGATCCTTGCTGCCAAACCGTCCCCACCTGAGCTATCGCAGCTTGCCTTGCGCCCATCAAAGAGCTCCTTACGATTCTGCCTTCGTTCTCCTTCGCGACCGGCCAAAGACCGAGGCGTCCTTTGCCATAGCTTCTCACACCCTTTCGCAAACCCCACAGAAGCGTCGCTGCTTCTTTCCCCTTCCGCTTCTTCGGCCTAAGTCGAACCCCGGAGGCCATCACCGATTGCGAATCGATCGACGAAAAGATCAGCAGCCATCTGGTCTCCTTCCTTCGCACCTCATAGCGAGAGAAGAACGTACGAACCTTCGCTGCCCCTTCAAGTCTTCGATGCTCCGGCCTCGTCAAGCCCCGGAGACGGCGCTCCTCCTCCCGACGGATCGATCAGTCACTGCCTTCGTGCCTCCTCCCCTCCCAATCGTTCGTCTGCCTTCAACATTCCCTTTCCTTACAAAAGACGAAGACGGGGGGCTTAAAAGCCCTAATTCCATTTTAACTGGTGAAAGGATCAAACTACCCCCATTATTAGAACCTTATTTCGAAATCAGTCCCTATTCCTAAATATTGATTCCATTTATTCAAAAAGACCCCTCCATTGATTATTTTTAACATAATAAATCCCTTGAAATAACCATTTCTGCCCCTCCCTTGAAATATTTTAACCAAAACAGTCTGGTTAACTAAATTACCAAATCAGCCCCCAAGAGTTTAAATTCGTTACAAAATATGCCTAAATAATTTCTTTATACAAATCAATTACCCTTTTTATGCGAAAATACAATAAACCTACTTAATAAAATAACTCTTATTTAACAATTTACCATATAGTTGTATATAAACTAGTGTAAACTTTTTGTATACATGTTATGATTATTTTATCGATAAATAACCAGTTCATACAAAAAATACTACATTATATAAAATTATATGACTTTTATGTGACATTGTATAATATAACAAACACGTTATAAAATTTTGTAGTATATTAAGGATTCAAGCAATTACTATGTATGTTTATTTATATGTTTAAGTAAACAACGTTTATACATGTACATATGTTCATTAATTTGAAAAAAATCATTTTTATAAAAGCGAGCACATTACATTTTTACACACATGTCAAACATACTCGGCTTTTATAGACCTCATACAACGTTATTCATTATTCATAGTGATTTAATCACAATTAAGTTAGGGTTGAGAGTTATTCACAAAATTTTTAGTTAAGGCTTTTTAGTGAGACTTTTCTTTATTTATTAGCTGAGTTGAAACACTTAGTCTACCCACACTACTGTAACCGTTAATCTTCGGAGCGAGATACATATGTATAGATCTATACGGGGTTGACATACTCACCCGCGGTTGCTAGCTACAACCCTCGACCGATCAATCGAAGCAGGTGATAAGTGTCTACCATTTTTATGACAATGTCTAATGAAGCGTTGTAATGGGTACACTCAATCACATAGCTTGGTTATAGGACTCGCTAAAAACATTAACTAGAATCTCTCTCTCTCTCTCTCTTTCTCTCTCTCTTACTACAACCATAGGCTTGGTTGTTGTCAAAACTATTTTAAGAATGGACTTATGTAACAGTACAATTTGGTTTTCAAAGGTATTCAACGATTCTTTACAAACACGACTTTTAATTATGAATTTACTTATACAAAGGTACAATTTGGCTTTTAAAGAATCATTGCAAACACTGTTTTAACTAGTGTTATTTAGAGTATTTATGTCAAATATCCATATATATATTAATGTGTTTAACGTTATACATTGTCATTTATTTCACGTTCTAACAAAGATCTATGACTTGAACTATCATTGTTTTCTTAATTTTAGTATCAAATTAAAAACATATTTTGCTCTTAATTGAGTCATTCTTGTCACTTGATATGCATCAAAACGTATACCATGCTTCTATTAGAACAAAATACTAGAATATTCACATTAAATACCATAAACCAGAATAATACATGAATTTGTTTATTAAATACTTGATAAAAACTAGAATATTGCTATTATAAAGTGTAAACTACATTCTAATAGTAATCAACATCATAGACTCTACAAATAAAATATAAAGAACATTTCTTTGAATTATACATAAAGTTATGATAAAAAGAACTCTAGTATATTATAGTATTAACATTATTAACCATATACTTAATTTTTTTAATAATTAATATCATACATTCTCCTAATAAATTGTAAAAAAACTACTCTTTGAATAATATATCAAGTTATGATAAAAGGAAATATAGAATGTTAAATTGTTCTACAAATAGAGATTAACCTTACATAATAAAGTTATTGGTGTATGAATTACTTCTGATTTATCAAAGTAAACAGTAACATCTGATTAATCAATAAACTAACATTTGAAACCAACTTTATGAAGTAACACCTAACTTAACAAATCAGAATACCTAGAATATTAAGTTACCAAACACTATTTTACTAATATTTTTACTCGATCCTCGAAATAATCAAACAAAGTGACATCGATATCAAATTAAGAAGTACATTATGACTTATCAGACTATCACGTAATAACAATTCATACTTTGAAATATATATGATTTTGTAATGTGTGGAAGTTCAAGGTTTATATAGAAATCCAAGACGTTAACTGGTGAAAATATGTAGAATATGTTATCACACATTCAATTCATTGAAGATTTTAGAAATTAATCATCAGTTTGCAACCTGTTTAGCAATGGACTATTATACTAACATATGCAAAATATTGAACATTCCACAAAAAATATGCAGAATATATAATATCTTATATTATCATATGCCGAATACTATACATTCCACATTACAATTTATAGAATAATAAAAATATCACACATTCATATTTTAAAATATCTAACATATTGTACTTCATGGAAGTGCAAGGTTAATGTAGGATTACAAGGTGTTTAATTGGTGTAGATATATAGAATATGATACTAAAATATGTAGAATATTATGCATTCTCATTACAAATTCACAGAATCATTGGAATATTAGACATTCTAATTTCAATTTTTAAAGAAAGTTATATACAAAAAGATATATCATGGTTTATTTACATTTCCTTTGATTTTATTGAAACAGAAAAAAGAAAATTCTAGTTATTTGGAGTAGATATGAAGTGAAGTAAAAAAAGAGAGATATTATATGAGAATTAGAACCTGAATCTGATTATGTTGAACCAGACCTTCTTGATATCTCGATCCAATTTCTTTGATTATGTAATGCTAGTTGATTGAAAGCTTGATTAGGGAACATAATCAGAATCACAAAGTACAAAATATGAATATGAGTAAATAAGAGGATTTTTAGGGTTCTTCAATCACAAATCTCTCATGTAATCAGAATAAGGGTAATCACAATGTTTAAGCATGATAGGAATTTGATGGTTGAAAGAAAAACTTAATCTCGATTTAACAGTTCTTCAATCGAGACTGTAGATCAGGAAAAAAAAGGATTTTTAGTGTTCATCGAGGCGGACGGTTTTGAGCGTGAGAAAAATGAAGAAAGATGTGAATCATGATGCAGATAAATTATTCTATTATACACTACTTGAAATGACTTAAATTCAATTCTGCATCCCTTTGTTCGAATAATAAATTTGGATTTCTGTTGATTTAGGAACAATCTATGATCGAGCGATTTCAGAATCAAAATCAGAATGAAAGGTAGATAAAATCAGAGCATTCAAACTCGAATCCGAAGGAAACATAAGATGCTGATGATCGAGATTGAACAAAATGAGATTGAATCAAACGAGTTTTAGTGTTCATATTGAGGTTAGGGTTTTATGAATCAGAATGAAGAAAATTAAAAGAACACCGAGTGTTTTTTGTGAGTTGAATGAACCATGCAACTATACTTGGTACCCTTAATTATTTACCCCTTAATCGATGTGACGGTTAACCACACACGCTCCACCGATACTATGATAAATATTAAGTTACCCTTTGCCTACCTTGTTAAGTCTAGGTTAGTGTGCCGGTTAACCACACACGCTCCACTAATGACTTAAGCAAAGTGCAAAGTGTAATTTCATGGGTTAGCACCAAATTCACATTTTCCTAAGTAACTAAGATTGGGTATTAAGAAGAGTTTAGTTACTTAGTATTTATCATTAATACTTTTAATGAAGGGAGAATTCTAGTCTTTGTCCTACCCGTTTGGCTAACGACCCTCCACCGGTCAAGGAAGCGGTGGATGAGAGTGGACACCCATTAATCTGCCATTTTATGGGCAGTAACCTTATACCCCCCCTTATAGACTGACTTCGTGAATGAGGCCTACTAACAGTAAGACTGACTTTACATACATATATATATATATATATATATATATATATATATATATATATATTATTAACTTATAATATTATAAAGTATAAGGGTTGAATTTTAACTTTAAAAATTCTAAGAGCTTAATTTGGAATTAAAGTATTCATAAGAGAAAACTTTTCAAATTCCAAAACTTGAGGGCAAGTTTTGAAACTATTCAATTTCCATAACTTAATTATGCGTTTAAAGTAGTTTTAATCCAAAAACTCTTCAAGTTCCATAACTTGAGGACAAGTTATGGAAGACTTTAAACTATTAAAAGAATGTGACTTTTCTTTATTCATAACCTATGGAAATATTTATGAGTTTTATGAATCTTAAATGTGACTTTTCATATAACTTGAGGACAAGCTACAAAAACACATTTTAGAATCAACTCTTAGAATAATTAAAGTTACACATTTTAATGATTTAATGAAGTGACTCTTGAACCTCCATAACTTGAGGACAAGACTCTTCATTTTTGTAATCATTGCCAACTTTTATGAGTTTTATGAAACTTAAATGTGTCTTTTCATATAACTTGAGGACAAGTTACAAAAACACATTTTAGAATCAACTCTTAGATTAATTTGGATTGAAAACAACAATTTCACATAACTTCCTATTAATCTAAGCAACTCATAAGAACAAGATAATTCAAATCAAACTTTTCCATGTAATTAGTCTAAACCTTAAACTAATACAAAGCATGAATCTATTGACAATTATCTTTGAAATTGGATTAGCATGAACATTACCACATCAAAAACAAGTTTATAAGTCCAAAAACAGCTTATGGTAATGTTCCTAGTCCAATTCCAGACAAAAACCACGAAGACAAGCTGTCAGGCCCCAAAACTCGTCGAGTTCATGCATTAAACAAGGAACTCTTAGAGTTTATTGGAAAAACTCGTCCAGTTTTCAGTCTGAACAGCTTCTTGGCTTCGAAAAATGTATTTGCATCAAGTATAAGAGAAAGCAAGCCTAGGCACTGATACCACTGATGGGTTTTGAGCATTTTAACACTCCTAAGTGTACATGCAACCCTAAATACCTTGGATCTATGTTTTCTCTATTATACATGTAAATATGAACTTTCTAAGGTATTACCCTATCTAGCTTACAATACTTGATACTTGGGTAATCAAATGGATAGAATACATACCTTTGTTTGATGTAGCTTGTCTTCATGAAGCTTGAGTGCCTAGTGCCCCAAGTGTGACACCTAAAATGGTTCACACAACATCAACTGCACATGGAATGACTTGAGAGAAATGGAACACTCCTTGAAATCGTCTAGCCCTCATATTCACACACTAGTGCAAGATTTCTTGAGCCATGAGATTCTTTTATATGGTGGCTATTAGGGTTACACTATGTAACTCATAACTTTACCCATTCCTTATGCTCCATGGATTTTAACCTCCATGGAGTATCCATGGGTCACCCCATGGACTTAGTACAACATAAGGAATCTTGGATCACAAGGCCACATATATAAGAATGAATGATTTATACAATCAACACATATATTTAATTAGTGCACATGGAATGACTTGAGAGAAATGGAACACTCCTTGATATCGTCTAGCCCTCATATTCACACACTAGTGCAAGATTTCTTGAGCCATGAGATTCTTTTATAAGGTGGCTATTAGGGTTACACTATGTAACTCATAACTTTACCCATTCCTTATGCTCCATGGATTTTAACCTCCATGGAGTATCCATGGGTCACCCCATGGACTTGGTACAACATAAAGAATCTTGGATCACAAGGCCACATATATAAGAATGAATGATTTATACAATCAACACATATATTTAATTAGTCTCCTTTTGATCACTTAATTAATTCCAAATTAATTCTTGACCAATACTAATTAAATAACCTTATTAATATATTAGAACTTATAATATATTAACAAACCTTAAGTGTTATTTCTCTCATTATAGTCTATCCAAATGCATGATGCCATGCAACCCAAATAGACCATGTCGGGTCGGGTCAAGTCTTACCAATTATAGTTATGGACTTAGACATTAATCCAACAATTGGGTCTCATTCATGCATTAAGTCACTTATTAAGTCCTCTTTAAGCTTAAGAGCTTCATTTAGCCATGCATGAATGTAAAGTTAGCAGCTTCACATGATAATCCAACTCAGAGAAGTCAGATCTACGTTTTGGATTAATGACTTAATGGATTGAGGGTTAACATTCGAGTCTTGGCTGAATGGGTGAGTACGATGGGCACAATAGGTACGCTGCACGTACAGCTGAGTATGCCCCGCGTACTCAGCAAGAACGGATTTTGGTGTTTGGACTTCGGTTTGGGTCATCCTTTTGTCTTAGTTGTTTTCGGCCCTATTGGGCAATTAGGTTTTGGGATGATAGCTATTTTGTGAAGGCAACAATGGGATTTAGGCACAATTTGGATTACTGGGCCATGTATGGAGCTTCGGTGTTCATTTGGATTTTGGGCCTTAGGATTGTTGGTTTGGGTCTAGCTTTGGGTCATGTTGATTAAAGCGAAAATGGTCTTTTACCCTAGTTTGGGAACTTAGTGTTGGCCAGATCCGATTGTAGTGCGAGGATTTTAGCGAGGCAGCGGCCAGAGATTCCTTCTGTGAGATTCGGCAGTGCGAGGAGAGTCTTCTTCGCTATACTTTTGGGTCGAAGGCACCAAGGCTGGACCCTTTGGATTGTTATCCTGATTTATCGCATGATTGTATGTTGTAGTCATCTGTTAGATCTATATCCTGTTACATAGAATGATGCTATGTGATATGTTAGATCTATATCTTGGTATATAGGATGATGCTATCCTTAGTGATCTGTTAGATCTGTATGATTGTTTGTATATGCTAGCTAGGGTTTGGTATGGTATATGTTGATATGTGATGGTGTGTTGGGTTGAGGCGGTCATGTTGTGTTGCGACATCCCAAAATTTAGGTCAAAGACTGTGAACGGTCATGTTCACAATAAACCTCTTTGTAGTTTGACACATGGAGTTTTGGTGCATCTAATATAAAATAAATGAGTTATTTTAACTATTATAAGATACCATACTGTATATTACTTCCAAATGTGTAAAATGACAAACCAATCAAATATCTCAATTCGCAACCATAGTAATGCATCTGAAAAACTGAAATTTCGTATTTAGCCTTTGTGAGAAAAACCAACACTCTAGCAAGTACGCTGCACGTACAATTGAGTACACTTCACGTACTCAACAAGGGGGAAACAACCACATTAAACACAATTGAAAACATCCCAGATATAGAACAAACAACTACTTTAAACACAATTGAAAACATCACAGATATATAACTTGATTTTAGAAGAAAAATTCGAATCAGTAATGGAAAAATCATAGAAAACCATATTAGCATTACATCGAGCATGTGGTGGACATATATCAAATGTTGTTATTAGACTGTCTTTTACAGTTTGAAGAAACCGAAATTGATAGGGTTTTCTTAAAAAAACATTAAGATACTAGCATGTTGTCCTCTTTAGTCTTCTTGATGCCGATTTTGCCTATCTTCTACTTTTCATAGTGAATAAAATGTTGTGGTCATAACATTATAAGAACCAATATATAATCAAACATAAATCTTTGATTGAATTGAATTTGCAGTGAAATATGGAAACTATTTGAATGTGATTTTTGATTGAAATAAATATGAAAACAAAAATCTTTCATCGACTCAATCCTAAAATTATCATAAGGAGGGTATAATTCCATTTGAAGTAAATCAAGAAAAAGTTTTGAAATAGGAATTGATTTGTGACATCCCCAAAATCTCGGCCAGAAAAGACCGATTTTCATTTATGCTTTTAAATATTTTCAGAGTAAATCCTTTTGATTTGAAAGAGTTGCGGAATTTGTTCCCAAAAACAAAACATGATAAAACATTGTTTACCGAAGCATTTCATAAAAGAAATGTATTTTCATTATAATCAAAACTCGGGGTGTCATGTTCCGATTCAGACCAATAAGCATAAACGAATACATTACAAGTCATATAACAAATATAAACATATGCAGACTTGTAAACAAAACAACTTGATGGTTCATCCATCTCATGCCCTTCCGCCACTACCTGTAATACAATTTAAAACTGAGTGGGTCAGGCTTGGGAGCCTGGTGAGCATATAGGGTTTTCAACCCACAATAAATATCATATTTAATTTTCACCAACCAACAATAACCCAATTACCCATTCCCGTTATTCTCACTTTAATGTCCCTAAAACAACTAACATAAGGGACCTAGTCTAAGAATATTTCATCGGGGTGACAACACATGCTTCGGGGGTACCTCAGCAATATAAGTCAAATAAGGCAACCATGAGGGGGATGGAGTACAGCGAATGAACACCCAAGTTCATTAACACCTACAGGTGGCGAACCTGCTAATGTTTCCACAAGACTGTCTAGAATAGCCAGTGGTCGTCATCTAAACTCCGCTAGATGGCTCAATCAAACAACAACGAGGCCTCTCATCTGTTTATTACACACCAACTGTCTACCCATGTTCTACCCAACATATTAGTAGATAAAAATATACATTTGTATACATAGTTTAAAGAAAACCTGTATAGCATGCTTTAATCAACACATATATCACATAACAGATGAGGCTCACACACACATAACACATATCTCATAAAGAAATAAGCAGATCTATAAGATAGAAGAGAGTGAATACTCATTCACACATAACACAACCAAATACATACACATAGCACGTATTTTTATATAAAATACTTCGTATTATTGTTTTAGAAGAAATAACTACACACTCACTTGATCAGAAGATGATCGGACAGCACTACGGCTTATAGAAGTAGTAATCCACAGCAGATCTGGAAGATCTTCTCGAAAATCGAACTTCTCGCGGGCAGAGCTTCGACTCGGGAACCGCACTTTTCGGGATCTTCAGGATCTCGGGACTTGCCTCGGGGCTAGAGTATGATACCGGGACTTCGGGGTAGCTTCGGGGGTTTTTGCACAGAGCTTCGACACGAAAACGAGAGGGAATTGGCAAAAATACCCGGAACCCTCGCATCCTATTTATAGGGGGCTGGAGCCTCGGAGTACGTGGGGCGTACTGCGTTACGCGGGGCGTACTGCCCAAAACGTCATTGCTTACGTATCCGAAGTGCTCGAGTGCGAGTGTCGACATCCCTCGGAGTACGCGGGGCGTACTCGAGTACGCGGGGCGTACCTCGGATCAGATCGGTGACTCCTTCGGATAATGCTTCCGAATTTTGAATTAAAAATAAATACAAAATGATTAATAAACTTCGGAAATTCATAACTTCATCATACGAACTCCGTTTTCGACGTTCTTTATATCCACGCGAAGGTGAGACCATGCTCTACGACTTTCGTTTAGACTCCGTCGGCTAATTTTGACTTTATTTTTATTAATTATTTTTAATAGGCCGGGACAGAAACTTTCGTTATAAATTCATAACTTCTTCGTTTGACGTCCGTTCTCGCCTAACTTTTTATCGTTTCAATACCAACAATGAGATCTTCGATTCTCATTTAGATTGCTTCGGCTAACAACCGCTCGATCTCAAATCGAGTAAAACAGGCTGTATATCGCTAAGCCGGAACTTCGATAAATCATAACTTCCTCATACGAAGTCAGATTTGGGCGTTCTATATATATATATTCGGAAACCTCGTTTCAACTACTACAACATTAACCAAATATATTAAGTTTATTTTACACTTAAATTTTGACGCTTATTTTTATTCTTAATTAATCAAACCACATAATTAAGCAATTAAGCACAAAACACACAATACTCAAATAATACAATCTTATTATTTCAAAACGGGTTACAGAGGTTAACCTAGACTATTACATTGCTACAAATGGCAAGCCCGAAACACAGGCGTTACATGATTCATGAAATGAAGCTATATTTTTGTAAATAAGCAATATAACCGATGCTTGATTGTTGGAGAATCAAAACTGATTTGAAGACTTTCACAATATATGTTAAAAAATTGAGTGAATTGCTTGATTTAGATTATATATGTTTTTTGTTTTATACACTTGAAAATATTAGATGACATTCTCTCAATGGAAATAAATAAAATTGAAAACCATATCATAAAGGCAAATGAAAATTACTTGATTTTAAATTACCATAAATTGGCATTTGTCAAATAGAAAGAGAATATCATAATGACAAGTGGAAATTACTTGATTTTAAATTACCACATATTAGCATTTGTCAAATTGAAGGAGAACATGTCATGTAGCAAAAATATTCTTTATTTATTAGGAAGGATAATCAATTATATGTGGTGGATTAAATTTTCATAAATATATACTAGATATATGCCAATTTTTAATTTAAGAAACCAATATTTAACAAATTAATAAGTTTACATTTTCTAACATATCAGATTAATTTTATACTATATGTATATAACATGAATATACATCAATAAATACCAAATCAAACAAATACATCACAAAACTAATACTAAGGGTGTGTTTGGGATGACTTTTTGAACATAAAAGTTTTTTTTGTTAAATGACTTTTTGTAAAAGAACTTTGTAAAAGATGGTGTTTAAAATGTGTTTGACTTGTGTTTTATGACTTTTAAGTGATAAAAGCTAAAAGTAACAAAAAGATAGAAATTTCTATCTTTTCTCCAGCCAACTTTTCCTTCTTACTAAAAGTTGATTTTAAAAGATCTTTTTAATAAATTGCCAAACAACTTTTAGTAATTTTTAATTTTTGAAAAAGTTAAAAGTCAAAAGATGATTAAAAAGAAATGCCAAACAACCTCTAATACTAATATAATACATCACAAAACTAATGCTGGTATAATACATCACAAAACTAATGCTGGTACAATACATCACAGAACTAATATTAATACAAATGCAGAGAGTGTAGATTTAACTAATGTGATTCCTACAAGTTAAACCAAAATTAATCATACAAGTTAAACCAAAATAAGTTTTACAAGTCTTATTGTAATAAAAATAAAAATAAAAATAAAACGTCTATAAAAGTATGAAATTGATTCGAACAAAGGTTATCAATTTCAAAATAACACTCAAATCACTCATTTTTTCATTTTCTTTCTGTTCCGTGAATCAAATAAGAACACCTCCTCGGAGGTGTTATTTTCCCGGTAAGAAACACATGGTTGAGCCCCTTGCTCTACCTTCTTATTTCCTTGTTCCCGTCAAGAAAAAAAACAAACCCAAACATTCATTTGGTTTCTTCCATCGATTTCTATCAAAAAAAAGAAAACGAAGATACCTTCTGCGTTGAACTCCAAGCACCAAACAATCTATCTTCGAACCTTTTCTTCCTTCCAACGATCCTTGCTGCCAAACCGTCCCCACCTGAGCTATCGCAGCTTGCCTTGCGCCCATCAAAGAGCTCCTTACGATTCTGCCTTCGTTCTCCTTCGCGACCGGCCAAAGACCGAGGCCCCCTTTGCCATAGCTTCTCACACCCTTTCGCAAACCCCACAGAAGCGTCGCTGCTTCTTTCCCCTTCCTCTTCTTCGGCCTAAGTCGAACCCCGGAGGCCATCACCGATTGCGAATCGATCGACGAAAAGATCAGCAGCCATCTGGTCTCCTTCCTTCGCACCTCATAGCGAGAGAAGAACGTACGAACCTTCGCTGCCCCTTCAAGTCTTCGATGCTCCGGCCTCGTCAAGCCCCGGAGACGGCGCTCCTCCTCCCGACGGATCGATCAGTCACTGCCTTCGTGTCACTTCCCCTCCCAATCGTTCGTCTGCCTTCAACATTCCCTTTCCTTACAAAAGACGAAGACGGGGGGCTTAAAAGCCCTAATTCCATTTTAACTGGTGAAAGGATCAAACTACCCCCATTATTAGAACCTTATTTCGAAATCAGTCCCTATTCCTAAATATTGATTCCATTTATTCAAAAAGACCCCTCCATTGATTATTTTTAACATAATAAATCCCTTGAAATAACCATTTCTGCCCCTCCCTTGAAATATTTTAACCAAAACAGTCTGGTTAGCTAAATTACCAAATCAGCCCCCAAGAGTTTAAATTCGTTACAAAATATGCCTAAATAATTTCTTTATACAAATCAATTACCCTTTTTATGCGAAAATACAATAAACCTACTTAATAAAATAACTCTTATTTAACAATTTACCATATAGTTGTATATAAACTAGTGTAAACTTTTTGTATACATGTTATGATTATTTTATCGATAAATAACCAGTTCACACAAAAAATACTACATTATATAAAATTATATGACTTTTATGTGACATTGTATAATATAACAAACACGTTATAAAATTTTGTAGTATATTAAGGATTCAAGCAATTACTATGTATGTTTATTTATATGTTTAAGTACACAACGTTTATACATGTACATATGTTCATTAATTTGAAAAAAATCATTTTTATGAAAGCGAGCACATTACATTTTTACACACATGTCAAACATACTCGGCTTTTATAGACCTCATACAACGTTATTCATTATTCATAGTGATTTAATCACAATTAAGTTAGGGTTGAGAGTTATTCACAAAATTTTTAGTTAAGGCTTTTTAGTGAGACTTTTCTTTATTTATTAGCTGAGTTGAAACACTTAGTCTACCCACACTACTGTAACCGTTAATCTTCGGAGCGAGATACATATGTATAGATCTATACGGGGTTGACATACTCACCCGCGGTTGCTAGCTACAACCCTCGACCGATCAATCGAAGCGGGTGATAGGTGTCTACCATTTTTATGACAACGTCTAATGAAGCGTTGTAGTGGGTACACACAATCACATAGCTTGGTTATACTGATGGGTTTTATGATGGGTTTTAGCCATAAGAACTTTCCTATGTGCGCATGCAAAACCCTAATGCTCGGATCTAGGCTTTCTAATAAACATGCTTTGAATCCAAGACTTCTAATTACTAATTAGGTTAAACAAGGATATTGAAACAGATCTAGAATCATACCTTTGAGTTCCTTGTTGATCTTGAGGTCTTGGAGCTTCTAGAGTCACAAATGTCACTCCTCTAATGGCTTACAAACACCAAAGCAAGGAGGATGATTTGGGAGAGAGGAGAGGGGAGGAATTTCGACCAGAGGTTCCTTACTTTAGGTCAAGTGTCGAATTCCATCAGCCATGGGGTCTATTTATACTTGTAGACTCCTTAAGGATTACAGATAAGTCCCTATCAGATAATCTTCTCTTAAGGCTATCCAAATCCATTCCTAGATAA
Organism: Lactuca sativa; assembly: GCF_002870075.4. Classification (NCBI taxonomy): domain Eukaryota; kingdom Viridiplantae; phylum Streptophyta; class Magnoliopsida; order Asterales; family Asteraceae; genus Lactuca; species Lactuca sativa. The sequence goes on from NC_056623.2 coordinate 55,427,501, forward strand.
CTCTAATGGACGATTTTAGCTATCCTAATCCTCTTAGAATTCGTCCATAGTATATCCAAATGGATTTACAGTTTAAAGCTTAACTATCAAACAATTGACAGTTTATACCCCTTTATTTAATTAATCTCTTTAAGTCACCAGATTAATTCTAATTAATTCTATGACTTATATTAATCAAATAACAAATATATTATTCATTATATTATTCCCATAATATATTAATAATATTTATTCTCTCTTAATAAATCATCCTATCAAGTTGCTATGGTGAAGGCAACCCAAAAGGACCATGCACAACCGGATATAGTTACAGCCTTAGACACTATTCCAACAGTCTCCCACTTGGATAAGTCTAGTAACTATACAAGTACAATTTGGTTTGCAATCGTAGCTCTCAAAGACGCTGTCAACTCTGATCTAATCAGTCTTGTCCTTTAGATAAGGGAACGTACAGTCCTCTGTTAGATATCATGCTGACAATCCTATGGAATGGTTAGTCAAGCATTTAGGTTTCTCGATCTCTGATTTATTTGACATAGAACTTAATCGAACACATCAATTCAGTTCTGACCGGGCCCGGCACATAAGTCAAATCAAATCATCGAGCGGCCGAGATATCGCTTTTACCTTCTTAGATAAAAGTTACAGATAAACTTCGACTTATATGCATTTACTTATTCATTTACCAACTATACACAACAATACGTTTTATAACACCAAGTTACTGGTGCGTTTTCGTATTATCAATGTACAATCAATTAACAAATAATAAACCATATATCTAGGTTTTAAGACTATATGATATTATCGTCTTGCGATCACCTTTTATATCTTATTCCATAAGGTGATTCCAGCAAGCGCGGGTTTATTCCAATGCTCAAAACTAGTTCATAAGCACTCATGAACGTTGCAGCAATCCTTTGCTATGTCTAACATCATTTAGACATTCTACACACCAATTCACGACAATCTTCTTTCATATCTACTTCCATCATATGAACGATTGTGGACCATTTGAATAATTCGATTATTCCTAATAACCTCAATTATTCTGGAAGTCAAAACATGCAAAGTGAAACAATAGCTAAACAATTAACATAAGATAGTAACATTACTCATAAATAAAACTCCTTTATTTAATCATCAAATGTCAATTACATTTATCTATTACACGTTTCTAATACTATCTAATCTATGCTAATATCATCCTTCAGCCCAATACTCCTAGCATGCTGCAAGTGCTTAACCCTACTCAGTCCCTTCGTAAGCGGATCTGCTGGGTTATCTTCTGATGATATCCTCTTAACTACGAGTTGTCCTTCTTCTACACGATGTCTAATGAAGTGATACTTTCTGTCGATATGTCTTGATCTACCATGATCCCTCGGTTCCTTGGTTAAGGCAACCGCACCTTCGTTATCACAGAAAATCTCCATTGACTCCTTTATGGCAGGTACGACTCCAAGATCACCGATGAAGTTCTTTAGCCATATTGCCTCCTTCGACGCTTCGCTTGCTGCAATGTACTCTGATTCGCACGTTGAATCAGCTACGGTTTCCTGCTTGGAACTTTTCCATGTCACTGCTCCTCCATTTAGGGTAAAGACCCAGCCCGACTGCGAACGGTAGTTGTCCCTGTCGGTTTGAAAACTGGCGTCACTATACCCTCGCACCTTCAAGTCATCACTTCCTCCGAGGACTAAGAACCATTCCTTCGTCCTCCGAAGGTACTTAAGGATATTCTTCACCGCTATCCAATGGGCTTTGCCAGGATTCCCTTGATATCTGCTAACCATGCTCAAAGCGAAGGCTACATCAGGTCGAGTACAAGTCATAGCGTACATGATTGAGCCAACCGCGGAAGCGTATGGTACTCGGCTCATTTCTGCTATCTCAGCTTCGGTACTCGGACTTTGAGTCTTACTCAACTTGGCATTACTTTGTATCGGTAGTTCTCCCTTCTTTGAGTTTTCCATACTAAAACGTTTTAGTACCTTCTCTAAGTAAGTATTCTGACTAAGTCCAATTAGTCTCTTACTTCTTTCTCTTACTATCCTTATTCCCAAAATGTAAGAAGCCTCTCCGAGGTCCTTCATAGCGAAACACTTCCCAAGCCAGGACTTTACCTCCTGCAGAGTCGGGATGTCGTTTCCTATGAGTAATATGTCATCGACATATAGAACAAGGAAGCTTACTATACTCCCACTGGCTTTGACATATACACAAGATTCGTCTTCGCTTCGTACAAATCCAAACTCTTTGACTTTCTCATCGAAACAAAGATTCCATCTGCGAGATGCTTGCTTAAGTCCATAAATGGACTTCTCAAGCTTACACACTCTATCCGGATGCTTCGGATCCACAAACCCCTCTGGCTGAGCCATGTAAACATCCTCAGCCAACTTTCCGTTAAGGAAAGCGGTCTTGACATCCATTTGCCAAATCTCATAATCATGAAATGCGGCAATTGCTAACATCACTCTAATAGATTTAATCTTCGCAACTGGTGAGAAGGTCTCATCATAGTCAACTCCGGGAGTTTGAGTAAAGCCCTTCGCGACCAATCGCGCTTTATATGTGTGTACGTTCCCATCCACGTCGGTCTTCTTCTTGAAGATCCATTTGCACCCAATGGTCTTACGTCCGGGCACGTAATCAACCAAATTCCAAACTTGGTTATCATACATGGATTGGATCTCGCTATCCATTGCCTCTTTCCACTTTACAGACTCCGGGCCTGCCATGGCTTCCTTGTAGCTATTAGGTTCATCAAGATTTACTAGTGTACCATCACTAATATACGTGTCCCCTTCGGTAGTAATATGAAAGCCATAGAACTGGGGATGAACTCTAACTCTATCGGAACGTCTAAGAGGTAAGGATTCGTCAATTGGTTCAACCGGAGTTTCCTCCTCGGGTTGAGTGCCAGCGGTAGAGGTTCCTTCATCCATCGACTCTTGAATCTCTTCAAGTTCGATTTGCCTCCCACTGTCTCCTTGGCTTATGAGTTCTCGCTCTCGGAAAACTCCTCTCCTCGCAACGAAGACAACATTGTCCTTCGGTCTATAGAAGAGATATCCAAAGGATGTCTGCGGGTAGCCGATGAAAATACATCGCTCACTTCGAGGTTCAAGCTTGTCGTGAGTATCTCGTCTTACGAAAGCCTCGCAACCCCAAACCTTGATATGTGCCAACGAGGGAGCTTTCCCTGTCCACATCTCGTGAGGTGTTTTGGCAACCTTCTTAGTAGGGACTCGGTTAAGGATATGGGCGGCAGTCTCTAAGGCATACCCCCAAAAAGAGATTGGTAGTGAAGCACGACTCATCATAGAGCGAACCATATCCAATAAGGTTCGATTACGCCTTTCTGCCACACCATTTAACTGCGGTGTCCTAGGAGGCGTCAATTGCGAAACTATTCCACACTCCTTGAGATAATCGTGGAATTCAAGACTTAGGTACTCTCCTCCTCGATCGGATCGAAGCATCTTGATTTTCCTGCCCAATTGATTCTCCACTTCATTCTTGAACTCTTTGAACTTTTCAAAGGTGTCTGACTTTTGCTTCATTAAGTAGATATACGCATATCTACTATAGTCATCGGTAAAAGTCACATAGAAGCGGTTCCCATCCTTCGTGGTTGATCTAAACGGTCCACATACATCGGTATGTATTAGGTCCAATAGACCCTCGCCCCTTTCACAAGTACTTGTGAAGGGCGACTTAGTCATCTTTCCAAGCAAACAAGACTCGCATGTGTCATCTTCCCTAAGGTCGAATGACTCCAACACTCCATCCTTTTGGAGTTGGGCTATGCGTTTCTTGTTGACATGTCCAAGACGACAATGCCACAAGGAAGCTTTATCCATACTAGTGGAAGAATCAATATTCAAAACATCATTTCCAAATTCATCATAACAGTATCATATATTCCATTACATGGTATAGCTTCAAAGTAAAAGACACCATTTAGATAAGCCAAAATAGAACCATTCTCATTATTGAAAGAAAATCTAAATCCTTGTCTAAATAAACCATGAAATGAAATGATGTTTCTTGCCATTTCTGGCGAATAACAACAATTGTTCAAATCTAAAACTAAACTATTCCTAAGCACTAAGGAATACACTCCAATCTTGGTTACAGGCGACGATCTTCTGTTCCCCATGATTAGATTGATCCTCCCTTGCTCCACATCCCTACTTCTTCTTAGTCCCTGCACATTAGAACAAATGTGATAACCACAACCGGTATCAAGAACCCAAGAAATAGCATGATTAGAATCGTTAGATTTGATTGTATATATACCTGCGAAAGATGGCTTGATCTTTCCTTCTTTGATTGCTTGCAGGTAATCCGGGCAGCTTCTCTTCCAATGTCCTATGTTGTGGCAGTGGTGACACTCTGCCTCCTTCGGGTTAGAGCAGGGCTTGGCGGGATCAACTTTGGTCCCACTAGAAGAGGCACCATCTCGGGCTTTCACCTTGCGATAGTTCTTCGATGAAGCTTTCCTCTTCTTTCCCTTCCCTTGTCCAATAGCCAAGACAGGAGCAGCGGGCGGATTGGGAGTAGGTGCAACAGACTTGTCTTTAAAGTTGCTCTCAGCAACCCTCAAGAGACCTTGGAGCTTGCTTAGGGTGACCTCTTCTTTGTTCATGTGGTAGGTCATCCTAAATTGATTGTACATTGGAGGCAAAGAGTGAAGCACCATGTCGATCGCCAAATCCTCACCGAAGTCAACATTTAACTTGCGAAGGCGGTCGACATACCTTTGCATCTTTTGCAAGTGCACGGTAAGAGATTCTCCATGACCCATCTTCGCGGAAATCATGTTAGTGAAAATCTCGTACCTCTCTTGTCTCGCGTTTTGGTGGTACCTTTCCAATAAGTCTTGGTGCATCTCGTACGGGTACATGTCCTCGTAGGACTTTTGGAATTCGGAGTTCATGGTGGCGATCATGATGCAATGTACCTTCGTTGCATCTCGCTCATGAGTTTCAAAGGCGGTGATTTCGGCTGGAGTAGCGATTTCGGTGTTGATTTTCTCGAGCTTCTCATCAAGGACATACTCTTTGTCCTCATAGCGAGCAATGGTGCGAATGTATCTTATCCATTCGCTAAAGTTCGTTCCATCGAAGGTGACCTTTTGGCAAAGGCTCATCAATGTGAAAGAACTAGCAGCAGCGTTGTTTGCGTTCGACATCTATAATTAGAAAAGGACAAAGATAGATTAGAATAAGAATCCCTAATTATCACCCAATAAGAAAATTAGGGCTAGGATCCAACAATAACATTTACATACTAGAAAAGGGATGCCGTAATCTAACATGCAAATAAATTGAAGGTAAGTGAATGACGATTCACTAATTCTCCATCACGAAACTTAAACTATTAGTCCTAAGTGTTTTTGAGAATTCCTAGGTTCGGATGAGATTCATTGAAACTATTCAATGGCATGTTTAAATCTCGATATGCCCCTCTTGTTTGTGACTGGGATGCCGAGGATCACAAAGCGGGTGTGAATTACCATGCAAATTCACATGGCGCCTTCATTGTAACAATCACCTATTCGATGTGCCGGTAAACCACACACGCTCCATTGAACTATGATAAACAACGAATCACCCTTTGCCACCTTCGCTTAGAACCAATTAGTGTGCCGGTAAACCACACACGCTCCACCAACATCTTAGCAAGGTGCAAAGTGTAATTTCATGGGATTGCATCAATTCACTTTTCCTAAAGTAACTAGGATTGGGAAATTTTTAAAATATGTGTAGTTACTTTGTATTTCTTATTATACTTTTAATGAGAGGATGAGGCTGCCCTATCCTACCCGTTCGGCTAACGACCCTCCACCAATCAAGCAAGCGGTGGGTGTGAGTGTACACCCATTAAGCGCCATTTTATAGGCCGCAACCTTATACCCACCTTATAGATCGGCTTCGTGAATGAGGCCTACTAACGGTAAGACTAGCATTTAGTTATACATATATATATTATTCTAGTAATATCTTATTAGTATAGGGTTGTATTTTAAAACTTTTAAAATCTAGGGTTTGAAATTTAAGTTGTCTAAATTAAAGCTTTTAATCACAAAAGTAAATTTCAAAACATGAGGGTAGGTTTTAAACATTTAAAACATGGAGGATCAAATAACAAATAATTCCAATTAACAATTAATATCCTAATTATCTATATTTGATTTATTCAAGATTTCCTTTTAAGATAATTACCAAAATAATCAAAATAATTAATTAATTATCATATAAGGAAATTAAATATTTAATTAGTTGATAATTACCCTTAACTAGATCAAGATAATAGTTATATTTATCAGAAAAACGAATTAATATTGATCTAATTAGTTTATGGTAAGTTAAGATAAGATAAACACAAAGAAATCCCGAATCTGGCCATTCCTGACGCCTGAACTCGCCGAGTGCACAAATGGACTCGCCGAGTCAGGCCTACTCGCCGAGTCCACTTTGAGACTCGCCGAGTCCATGACTCAGAAACCAAAAAATCGAATTTTGCAGGTTTGTTTCAGTTAATCAAGCAACAATTTACAGAAAACCAAGCTAGGCTCTGATACCACTGATGGGTTTTAGCCATAAGAACTTTCCTATGTGCGCATGCAAAACCCTAATGCTCGGATCTAGGCTTTCTAATAAACATGCTTTGAATCCAAGACTTCTAATTACTAATTAGGTTAAACAAGGATATTGAAACAGATCTAGAATCATACCTTTGAGTTCCTTGTTGATCTTGAGGTCTTGGAGCTTCTAGAGTCACAAATGTCACTCCTCTAATGGCTTACAAACACCAAAGCAAGGAGGATGATTTGGGAGAGAGGAGAGGGGAGGAATTTCGACCAGAGGTTCCTTACTTTAGGTCAAGTGTCGAATTCCATCAGCCATGGGGTCTATTTATACTTGTAGACTCCTTAAGGATTACAGATAAGTCCCTATCAGATAATCTTCTCTTAAGGCTATCCAAATCCATTCCTAGATAACTCTAATGGACGATTTTAGCTATCCTAATCCTCTTAGAATTCGTCCATAGTATATCCAAATGGATTTACAGTTTAAAGCTTAACTATCAAACAATTGACAGTTTATACCCCTTTATTTAATTAATCTCTTTAAGTCACCAGATTAATTCTAATTAATTCTATGACTTATATTAATCAAATAACAAATATATTATTCATTATATTATTCCCATAATATATTAATAATATTTATTCTCTCTTAATAAATCATCCTATCAAGTTGCTATGGTGAAGGCAACCCAAAAGGACCATGCACAACCGGATATAGTTACAGCCTTAGACACTATTCCAACATTTTAGCCATATGAACATCCTTGTGTGCACATGCAACCCTAATGCTTGGATCTAGGTTTCTCTAATTGAACATACATTGAATCCATGACTTCTAATGGCTAATAGAGTATAATAACAATATGAAATCAGAGATTAGAAGTTTACCTTGAATCACTTGCTTGATCTTCTTGTCCTTGAGGCTTTAGAGTCACAATTGTCACTCCTCTAATGGCTTACAAACACCAACTAGCAAGAAGATGATTTAGGAGAGAGGAGAGGGGATCAAATCGGCTAGGATTTCTTCTCAAAGCACAAGTCCCGATTTCTCTTGACCCCTAGGGTCTATTTATACTAGTTAGGCTCCTAGGGTTTCACCCTTAAACCCTAATTTGATAACTTAGGCCCTAAGCAATCCTAATCCCTTCATGATAAGCCTTTGGACAATTTTAATAACCAATCCAAAGTCCTTAAAACCGGCCACCCTTTATCCATAAGGGAATTATAGCCCAAATTATAACTATCATACATTTGACAGTTTATGCCCCTTTATTCAATTAATCTCCTTAAATCACCAAATTAATTCCTAATTAGTTTATGACTTATATTAATCAAATAATAATATTATTATTCTTTATATTAACTTATAATATATTAATAATATTCCTTCTCTCATTATAAATCATCCTGTCAAGTTACTATGGTGAAGGCAACCCAAAAGGACCATGCACAACCGGGTCAAATACTTGCCTAATATAGTTGTAGCCTTAGACACTATTCCAAAAGTCTCCCACTTGGATAAGTCTTGTAACTATATATACAAGTATATTTCGATTAGCAATCGTAGCTCTCAAAGACGCTGTCAAACTCTGATCTAATCAATCTTGTCCTTCAGATAAGGGATCGTACAGTCCTTTGTTTAGATATCATGCTGACAATTCTATGGAACTAATTTGTCTAGCATTTGGTTTCTCGATCTCTGATTTATTTGACATAGAACTTAATCGAACACATCAATTCAGTTCTGACCGGGCCCGACACATAAATCAAATCAAATCATCGATCGGCCGAGATATCGCTTTTACCCTCTTGGGATAAAAGTAACAGATAAACTTCGACTTATATGCATTTACTTATTCATTAATCAACTATACACAACAATGCGTTTTATGACATCAAGTTACTGATGCGGTTTCACATTATCAATGTATAACCAATTAACAAATAACAAACCATATATCTTGGTTTTAAGACTATATGATATTATCGTCTTGCGATCACCCTTTTTTATCACATTCCATAAGGTGATTCTAGCAAGCGCGGATTTGTTCCAATGCTCAAAACTAGTTCATAAGCACTCATGAACGTTGCAGCAAACTTTTGCTATGTCTAATACCATTTAGACAATCTACACACCAATTCATGACAATCTTCATTCATACCTACTTCCAACATATGAACGATTGTGGACAATTTGAACAATTCGATTATTCTTAATAAACTCAATTATTCTGGAAGTCAAAACATGCAAAATGAAACAATAGTTAAACAATTAACATAAGACAGTAACATTACTCATAAATAATACTCTTTTATTTAATCATCAAATGTTAATTACATTTATCTATTACACGTTTCTACTACTATCTAATCTATACTAATATCATCCTTCAGCCCAATACTCCTAGCATGTTGCAAGTGCTTAACCCTACTCAGTCCCTTCGTAAGCGGATCTGCTGGGTTATCTTCTGATGATATCCTCTTCACTACGAGTTGTCCTTCTTCTACACGATCTCTAATAAAGTGATATTTTCTGTCGATATGTCAAGATCTACCATGATCCCTCGGTTCCTTGGTCAAGGCAACCGCTCCTTTATTATCACATAAAATCTACATGGGCTCCTTTATGGCAGGTACAACTCCAAGATCACCGATGAAGTTCTTTAACCAGATTGCCTCCTTCGACGCTTCGCTCGCTGCAATGTACTTTGATTCACACTTTGAATCAGATATGATTTCCTGCTTGGAACTTTTCCAAGTTACTGCTCCTCCATTCAGGGTAAAGACCCAGCCCGACTGCGAATGGTAGTTGTCCCTGTCGGTCTGAAAGCTGGCGTCACTATACCCTCGCACCTTCAAGTCATCACTCCCTCCGAGAACTAAGAACCATTCCTTCGTTCTCCGAAGGTACTTAAGGATATTCTTAACCGCAATCCAATGGGCTCTGCCAGGGTTCCTTGATATCTACTAACCATGCTCAAAGCAAAGGCTACATCAGGGCGAGTACAAGTCATAGCATACATGATTGAGCCAACTGCGGAAGCGTATGGTACTCGGCTCATTTATGCTATTTCAGCTTCGGTACTCGGACTTTGAGTCTTACTCAATTTGGCATTACTTTGTATCGGTAATTCTCCCTTCTTCGAGTTTTCCATACTAAAACGTTTTAGAACATTATCTAAGTAAGTGTTCTGACTAAGTCCTATTAGTCTCTTACTTCGCTCTCTCACTATCCTTATTCCCAGAATATAGGAAGCCTCTCCGAGGTCCTTCATAGCGAAGCACTTCCCGAGCCAGGACTTAACTTCCTGCAGAGTCGGGACGTCGTTTCCTATGAGTAGTATGTCATCGACATACATAACGAGGAAGCTTACTATACTCCCACTGGCTTTGACATATACACATGATTCATCTTCGCTTCGTACAAATCCAAACTCTTTGACTTTCTCATCGAAGCAAAGATTCCATCTGCGAGACGTTTGCTTAAGTCCATAAATGGACTTCTCAAGATTACACACTCTATTTGGATGCTTCGGATCGATAAAACCTTCTGGCTGAGCCATGTAAACATCCTCAGCCAACTTCCCATTAAGGAAAATAGTTTTGACATCCATTTGCCAAATCTCATAATCATGAAATGCGGTAATTGCTAGCATCACTCTAATAGACTTTATCTTCGCAACTGGTGAGAAGGTCTCATCATAGTCAACTCCGGGAGTTTGAGTAAAGCCCTTCGCAATCAATCGCGCTTTATATGTGTGTACGTTTCCATCCACGTCGGTCTTCTTCTTGAAGATCCATTTGCACCCAACGGTCTTACGTCCGGACACATTATCAACCAAATTCCAAACTTAGTTGTCATACATGGACTGGATCTTGCTGTCCATTGCCTCTTTCCATTTCACAGACTCCGGGCCTGCCATGGCTTCCTTATAGCTATTAGGTTCATCTAGATTTATTAGTGTACCATCACTAATATACGTATCCCCTTCGGTAGTAATATGAAAACCATAAAACTGGGGTTGAACTCCAACTCTTTCGGAACGTCTAAGAGGTAAGGACTCGTCAATCGGTTCAATCGGAGTTTCCTCCTCGGGTTGAGTGCCAGCGGCAGAGGTTCCTTCATCTATCGATTCTTGAATCTCTTCAAGCTCGATTTGTCTCCCACCGTCTCCTTGGCTTATGAGTTCTCGCTCTCGGAAAACTCCTCTCCTCGCAACAAAGACAACATTGTCCTTCGGTTTATAGAAGAGATATCCAAAGGATTTCTGCGGGTAGCCGATGAAAATACATCGCTCACTACGAGGTTCAAGCTTGTCGTGAGTATCTCGTCTTACGAAAGCCTCACAACCCCAAACCTTGATATGTGCTAACGAGGGAGCTTTCCCTGTCCACATCTCGTGAGGTGTTTTGGCAACCTTCTTAGTAGGGACTCGTTTAAGGATATGGGCGGCAGTCTCTAAGGCATACCCCCAAAAAGAGATAGGTAGTGAAGCACGACTCATCATAGAGCGAACCATGTCTAACAAGGTTCGATTACGCCTTTCTACCACACCATTTAACTGCGGTGTCCTAGGTGGCGTCAATTGTGAAACTATTCCACACTCCTTGAGATAGTCGTGGAATTCAAGACTTAGGTACTCTCCTCCTCAATCAGATCGAAGCATATTGATTTTCCAGCCCAATTGATTCTCCACTTCATTCTTGAACTCTTTTAACTTTTCAAACATTTCTGACTTTTGCTGGATTAAGTAGATATACCCATATCTACTATAGTCATCGATAAAACTCACATAGAAGCGGTTTCCATCCTTCGTGGTTGATCTAAACGGTCCACATACATCATTATGTATTAGGTCCAATAGACCCTCACCCCTTTCACATGTACTAGTGAAGGGTGACTTAGTCATCTTCCCAAGTAAACAAGACTCGCATGTGTCATCTTCCCTAAGGTCGAATGACTCCAACACTCCATCCTTTTGGAGTTGGGCTATGCGCTTCTTGTTGACATGTCCAAGACGACAATGCCACAAGGATGCTCTATCCATACTATTGGAATAATCCATGCATAAAACATCATTTCCAAAGTTATCTACAATCATAACAGTTTCATAAATTCCATTACACGGTATTGCTTCAAAATATAAGACACCATTTAGATAAGTAAGAATAGAACCATTCTCATTATTAAAAGAAAATCTAAAACCTTGTCTAAACAAACCATGAAATGAAATGATGTTTCTTGCCATTTCTGGCGAATAGCAACAACTGTTCAAATCTAAACATAAACCATTCCTAAGCACTAAAGAATACACTCCAATCTTGGTCACAGGCGACGATCTTATGTTCCCCATGATTAGATTTATTCTTACATGCTCCACATCCCTATTTCTTCTTAGTCCCTGCAATTCAGAACAAATGAGGTAACCACAACCGGTATCAAGGACCCAAGAAATAGCATGAGATGAATCGTTAGATTTAATTGTGTATATACCTGTGAAAGATGGCTTGATCTTTCCTTCCCTTATGGCTTGCAGGTAGTCTGGGCAGCTTCTCTTCCAATGCCCTATTTTATGGCAATGATGGCACTCTGCCTCCTTAGGGTTAGGGTTAGGCTTAGCGGGATCAACTTTGGTCCCACTAGAGGAGCAACCATCTCGGGACTTTCCCTTGCGGTGGCTCTTAGACGGGGCCTTCCTCTTCTTGCCTCTTCCTTGCCCAACGGCCAAAACAGGAGCAGCGGGTGGATTGGGAGTGGGTGCAACCGACTTGTCCTTGAGGTTGCTTTCAGCAACCCTAAGGAGACCTTGGAGTTTGCTTAGGGTGACCTCTTCTTTGTTCATGTGGTAGGTCATCCTAAATTGATTGTAACACGGAGGCAAAGAGTGAAGCACCATGTCGATCGCCAAATCTTCCCCAAAGTCAACATTCAACTTACGAAGACGATCGACATACCTTTACATCTTTTGCAAGTGCACGGTAAGAGATTCTCCATGACCCATTTTGGCGGAAATCATGTTAGTGAAAATCTCGTAACGCTCTTGCCTTGCGTTTTGGTGGTATATCTCCAACAAGTCTTGGTGCATTTCGTACGGATACATGTCCTCATAGGACTTTTGGAATTCGGCATTCATGGTGGCTATCATGATGCAATGTACCTTCGTTGCATCACGCTTGTGAGTTTCAAAAGCAGTCATTTCAGCTGGAGTAGCGATTTCTGGATTGATCTTCTCGAGCTTCTTATCGAGGACATACTCCTTGTCCTCATAGCGAGCAATTGTGCGAATGTATCTTATCAATTCGCTAAAGTGCATCCCATCGAAAGTCACCTTTTGATAAAGGCTCATCAATGTGAATGAACTAGCAGCAGCGTTGTTTGTGTTCGACATCTACAAATAGAAAGGACAAAGATAGATTAGAATTTGAATCCCTAATTATCACCCAATAAGAAAAATTAGGGCTAGGATCCAACAACAATATTTACATATTAGAAAAGGGATGCCGTAATCTAACATGCAAACAATTTGAAGGTAAGTGAATGACGATTCACTAATTCTCCACCATAAAAACATAACTTTAAGTTCTAAATGTATTGAGAATTCCTAGATTTGGATGAGATTCATTGAAACTTTTCAATGACATGTTTAAATCTCGATATGCCCCTCTCGTTTGTGATTGGGATACCGAGGATCACAAAGTGGGTGTGAATTACCATGCAAATTCACATGGTGCCTTCATTGTAACGATCACCTATTCGATGTGTAGGTAAACCATACACGCTCCATCGAACTATGATAAACAATGAATCACCCTTTTCCACCTTTGCTTAGAACCAATTAGTGTGCCGATAAACCAAACACGCTCCACTAACTTCTTAGCAAGGGTGCAAAGTGTAATTTCATGGGATTGCATCAATTCACTTTTCCTAAAGTAACTAGGATTGGGAAATTTTGAAAAACATGTAGTTACTTTGTATTTCATATTATACTTTTAATGAAGAGATGAGGTTGTCCTATCCTACCCGTTCGGCTAAAGACCCTCCACCGATCAAGCAAGCGGTGGGTGTGAGTGTACACCCATTAAGCGCCATTTTATAGGCAGCAACCTTATACCCACCTTATAGATCGGCTTCATGAATGAGGCCTACTAACGGTAAGACTAGCATTTTAATTATATATATATATATATATATATATATATATATATATATATATATTAATCTTCTAATATTATATTAGTATAGGGTTGAATTTTAAACTTGTAAAATTCTAGGGTTTGAAATTTAAATTGTCTAAATTAAACTTTTAATCACAAAACATAAATTTCAAAACTTGAGGGCAAGTTTTAAACTTTTCAAAACATAGAGGATCAAATAACAAATAATCTAAATTAACAATTAATCACATAATTATCCATATTTGATTTATTTAATGATTTCTTGCAAAACAATTTACCAATTTAATTAAAATAATTAATCAATTATCACATAAGGAAATAAATATCTTATTAATTGATAAATATCTTCAATTAGGTCAAGAATATACTCATATATATCATAAAATCGGGTTTATATTGATCTAATATGATTAAGGCAAGTATCTCAAAGATAAACAGCAAGAAATCCCGAAGATTGCTCTTTCTGACGCTCGAACTCGCCGAGTACCCAGATGGACTCGCCGAGTTGAGCCTACTCGCCGAGTACCACCATGGGACTCGCCGAGTTCATCAGACAGAGGACAAAAAAATGGTTTTTTTAAGCAACAAACAAGCAATCAATGCATCAATTCAATAGAAACCAATCTAGGCTCTGATACCACTGATGGGTTTTAGCCATATGAACATCCCTATGTGCACATGCAACCCTAATGCTTGGATCTAGGTTTCTCTAATTGAACATACATTGAATCCAAGACTTCTAATGGCTAATAGAGTATAATAACAATATGAAATCAGAGATTAGAAGTTTACCTTGAATCACTTGCTTGATCTTCTTGTCCTTGAGGCTTTAGAGTCACAATTGTCACTCCTCTAATGGCTTACAAACACCAACTAGCAAGAAGATGATTTAGGAGAGAGGAGAGGGGATCAAATCAGCCAGGGTTTCTTCTCAAAGCACAAGTTCTGATTTCTCTTGACCCCTAGGGTCTATTTATACTAGTTAGGCTCCTAGGGTTTCACCCTTAAACCCTAATTGGATAACTTAGGCCCTAAGCAATCCTAATCCCTTCATGATAGACCTTTGGACGATTTTAAGGCCGATCCAAAGTCCTTAAAACCGGCCACCCTTTATCCATAAGGGATTTATAGCCCAAATTATAACTATCATACATTTGACAGTTTATGCCCCTTTATTCAATTAACCTCCTTAAGTCACCAAATTAATTCCTAATTAATTTATGACTTACATTAATCAAATAACAATATTATTATTCCTTATATTATTCTTATAATATATTAATACTATTCCTTCTCTCATTATAAATCATCCTGTCAAGTTACTATGGTGAAGGCAACCCAAAAGGACCATGCACAACCGGGTCAAATACTTGCCTAATATAGTTGTAGCCTTAGACACTATTCCAACATATAGGACTTGCTAAAAACATTAACTAGAATCTCTCTCTCTCTCTCTCTCTCTCTCTCTCTCTCTCTTACTACAACCATAGGCTTGGTTGCTGTCAAAACTATTTTAAGAATGGACTTATGTAACAGTACAATTTGGTTTTCAATGGTATTCAACGATTCTTTACAAACACGACTTTTAAGTATGAATTTACTTATACAAAGATGCAATTTGGCTTTTAAAGAATCATTGCAAACACTGTTTTAACTAGTGTTATTTAGAGTATTTATGTCAAATATCCATATATATTAATGTGTTTAATGTTATACATTGTCATTTATTTCCCGTTCTAATAAAGATCTATGACTTGAACTATCATTGTTTTCTTAATTTTAGTATCAAATTAAAAACATATTTTGCTCTTAATTGAGTCATTCTTGTCACTTGATATGCATCAAAACATATACCATGCTTCTATTAGAACAAAATACTAGAATATTCACATTAAATACCATAAACCAGAATAATACATGAATTTGTTTATTAAATACTTGATAAAAACTAGAATATTGCTATTATAAAGTGTAAACTACATTCTAATAGTAATCAACATCATAGACTCTCCAAATAAAATATAAAGAACATTTATTTGAATTATACATAAAGTTATGATAAAAAGAACTCTAGTATATTATAGTATTAACATTATTAACCATATACTTAATTATTTTAATAATTAATATCATACATTCTCCTAATAAATTATAAAAAACTATTCTTTGAATAATATATCATGTTATGATAAAAGGAAATATAGAATGTTAAATTGTTCTACAAATAGAGATTAACTTTACATAATAAAGTCATTGGTGTATGAATTAGTTCTGATTTATCAAAGTAAACAGTAACATCTGATTAATCAATAAACTAACATTTGAAACCAAATTTATGAAGTAACACCTAACTTAACAAATCAGAATACCTAGAATATTAAGTTACCAAACACTATTTTACTAATATTTTTACTCGATCCTCGAAATAATCAAACAAAGTAACATCGATATCAAATTAAGAAGTACATTATGACTTATTAGACTATCACGTAATAACAATTCATACTTTGAAATATATATGATTTTGTAATGTGTGGAAGTTTAAGGTTTATATAGAAATCCAAGACGTTAACTGGTGAAAATATGTAGAATATGTTATCACACATTCAATTCATTGAAGATTTTAGAAATTAATCATCAGTTTGCAACCTGTTTAGCAATGGACTATTATACTAACATATGCAAAATATTGCACATTCCACAAAAAATATGCAGAATATATAATATCTTATATTATCTGTAACACCCGGATATCCAGGTATGAGAAATTGAGTATTTTATATTGGGGAAAGAGGAGACTCGGCGAGTTGACGCCTCAACTCGTCGAGTAGGATCGCGTTTTGGGGACCAGTTTAATGAAGTGACTCGACGAGTCAGGTATTTGGACTCGCCGAGTAGGCGTTGTCAAGGAAAACCCTAATTGTCCAGGTTTGGGACCTATTTAAAGGCCCTTATGGCCTTTAGTGGCGGCCACCTACACCCTTGAGAGACTCCTAACGATCTAGAGAGCTGAGAGAGTGAATAATAGCCATTTTGGAGCATTCTTGAGGTGGTTGTGCAATGGAGTAGTCATTTCCAGCAAAGGGAGGTCAAAGGGGGTGTCGATTCAGAGCTTTTGAGCTTGCATCTTCACCATAGAGGTATCAAATCGTTCCCCCTTTTCTATTTTGGGTAATATTGGTGATTTTAGGGTTTTCTAGCTTCTTTTATGGCTTGATTTGTGGAGTATAGTGTCCCATTGAGTGTGAAGCCATAGATCTGGACCCAAAGAGGTCCAGAGAGTCCCTTCCATCCTGCTTTATGCATTCTATTTGGAGTTTTGAGCTAGGGTTGTTATGTAATGAAGGGTTTCACCCAAATGATCTTGTAGAACCTTGCATGAGTGCCCAAGGTTCGACCTTTTTGTGGTTATTGGATTTGAGGGATTCAGATCTATGGTTTAGTGAAGCAGATCTGACCTCAGAAGGTCAGATGAGGGTTGTCATGGGAGCAACTCGCCGAGTCCATAGGCAGACTCGACGAGTCGAGTCGGGGTTCCCCCGCGATTCGTTGTCGATTAACTCGACGAGTGGAGAGGGAACTCGTTGTGTCTAAGAGGTTTAAAAAGGATTTAGAGAACCCGCATGGACTCGCCGAGTCACTCTTGTGTACTCGTCGAGTTTGGTCAGTGTTGACCGTTAACTTGAGTTATCTTATGTTGACCTTGAGAGTTTTGGTCACCAGAGGTAATAGAGGTCAGGGAGGGGTAAAATGGTCTTTTACCCATTACCTGACTAGAGAAGGAAAGAGTAATCGCTGATTAATTAGAGTTAGGACTTCGAGTATTAATTAGAGATATTTGCCTTATGTGTTAGGCGGTGGCGAGTCCGAGGATCACATGTGTAGATAATTGCTTCTGATTGCCAGGTGAGTCTTCTCACTATACCTTACCTTGAGTAGGTAACCAGAGTTATGTGACAGAGTATTTGTATGCTATGTATGTCATGTGTTGTACTGCATTAAATCTATGTGATTTATGCTGTGCATGTTTACAGAGTTAGAACCGGAAGGTTCCCAGAGTTAGAACCGGAAGGTTCATAGAGTTAGAACCAGAGAGTTCACAGAGTAGGGTCCATGGACCCACAAAGTTATAGCCTCGAGTAGCTAATATGTGTTATGTGTGGTATTTTGGGGAACTCATTATTCGTGCTTATAGTGTTTTATGTTATGTGTTTCAGGTTTCTCTCAGGATCACGGGACGACACCGGCTCGATTGTAAACACCAGAGCAAGAGTCATGTTTGAGGATCCTGGTTTATGAAGCAAGTGAAAATGGAGTTATGTTTTTGTAATTTGATTATGATTGGAATTTTAAGAAAAGTGTTTTTAAGAATTAAACGATTATTTATAAATGAAAAATTGTTTTGAAATTTACGGTGTTACATTATCATATGTAGAATACTATACATTCCACATTACAATTTATAGAATAATAAAAATATTACACATTCATATTTTAAAATATCTAACATATTGTACTTCATGGAAGTGCAAGGTTAAAGTTGGATTACAAGGTGTTTAACTGGTGTAGATATATAGAATATGATACTAAAATATGTAGAATATTATGCATTCTCATTACAAATTCATAGAATCATTGGAATATTAGACATTCTAATTTCAAGTTTTAAAGAAAGTTATATACAAAAGGATATATCATGGTTTATTTACATTTCCTTTGATTTTATTGACACAGAAAAAAGAAATTTCTAGTTATTTGGAGTAGATATGAAGTGAAGTAAAAAAAAGAGAGATATTATATGAGAATTAGAACCTGAATCTGATTATGTTGAACCAGACGTTCTTGATATGTTGATCCAATTTCTTTGATTCTTTAATGCTAGTTGATTGAAAGCTTGATTAGGGAACATAATCAGAATCACAAAGTACAAAATATGAATCAGAGTAAATAAGAGGATTTTTAGGGTTCTTCAATCACAATCTCTCATGTAATCAGAATAAGGGTAATCACAATGTTTAAGCATGATAGGAATTTGATGGTTGAAAGAAAAACTTAATCTCGATTTACCAGTTCTTCAATCGAGACTGTAGATCAGGAAAAAAAAAAGGATTTTTAGTGTTCATCGAGGCGGACGGTTTTGAGCGTGAGAAAAATGAAGAAAGATGTGAATCATGATGCAGATAAATTACTCTATTATACACTACTTGAAATGGCTTAAATTCAATTCTGCATCCCTTTGTTCGAAAAATAAATTTGGATTTCTGTTGATCTAGGAACAATCTATGCTCGAGCGATTTCAGAATCAAAATCAGAATGAAAGGTAGATAAAATTGGAGCATTCAAACTCGAATCCGAAGGAAACATAAGATGTTGATGATCGAGATTGAATCAAACGAGTTTTAGTGTTCATATTGAGGTTAGGGTTTTATGAATCAGAATGAAGAAAATTAAAAGAACACCGAGTGTTTTTTGTGAGTTGAATGAAATAGAATGTAAAATTCCATTTTTGCCCCTCCGTGCCTTATTCTAATCCGGGAGTTCCATATAATTACAAAAATGTCACAGCTTACTTGTAGTTTAATCTGATTTAATTTAAGCCTTTGATTATTCAAGATGAGTTGTCAAAATTTGGTCTCTCATTGTCTCACAAAATAATATTATCTCATATGAACTTAACCCTATGGACGTGCACACACACAATACTAGTGCACAAAGTTAGACATTTTTTTGAAAAACGATGATATTAAACATTTCAAAATGTAGCATTTTGAATTTCAAAAAAATAAAAAGCTTATTTTGAAAATAAATAAAAGAAAGTTCTGAAATATGAACACTACACCAGAACGAGGACATTCTAGTAAATGTGCTTATTTTTTAAAAACTAAAAAAGATAGTTATTTAGTTTTTATTTTTTTGAAACTCAATTTATAATGGTTAATTAGATTACTTAATTTCCCAAGATAGTAACTTACATGTTTCATCTTAAGGTTTGAAAAAAGCTCTCAAAATCATGAGTGAAGA
Organism: Lactuca sativa; assembly: GCF_002870075.4. Taxonomy (NCBI): domain Eukaryota; kingdom Viridiplantae; phylum Streptophyta; class Magnoliopsida; order Asterales; family Asteraceae; genus Lactuca; species Lactuca sativa. Next base: position 55,447,302 of record NC_056623.2, read on the forward strand.
ATCGGAGGAAGTTCAAAATTGGCTACTTGCACCTTTGTAAAATTGAAATTTGGAGATGAAATAAATGTGTAAATTGTGATTTTTATTTTCTTCCCTCCTATCGAACGCAGTCATTCATTCTTCAGTTTTTTTTCGCTGCTTGCCTTCTTCACTTTTGTTTCTTCTCTGTAATTATTTTACTATCATACCCTATAATAGGTGTGCACAAAAAAACCGGGAACCGATCTGCCTCATGAACCGGAAAACCGATTCATCGATTCACTATGAACTGGTTCACTACGAACCGATCCGGTTTAAGAACCGAGCCACCAGTTCCGACCAGTTCGTATATATAGCCATTGAAACCGGTTTGGGGTGAACCGGTTTAAAGAACCGATATGTTTGAACAGGTTTAAGACTGATTTGGGTGGTGTACGATCCAGCATGCACATGTCTGTTTTCCACTATTGTTGTCTCTATCACCTTTTTTTTAGTTTGCAAAACTATAAGATAGGTTTCTTGTATCATAGAAAAAGGAGATAGTGACAACTCACAACTCCACCTTTTAGAATATATATATAAATAAGTAGGATATGTTTTTTCTCTCCCTCTCTTCCTAAAACGTAAACTTTTCTATGCTTTATATGAATCCTTCATGAATATTTAGAATTGTTAGTTTGCTACAGATCACTTCGTTGTTTTCTACTTTTGCTTCTCTCGGTCTCTCCTTGCATGCATACCACCAAAACGGATATTTATGGCAACCCACATCAAGAACAAAGCAATATCTTCTTACACAAACACATATATTTCTTGTTTTTTTGTATCTACTTCTTGTTTTTCTGTTACAGGTAAGGTTATAAAGGAATATAACCTACAAAGAGTATGATCATCTTCTTACACGTGCAAATATTTCTACATTTTTTCGAACCGGTTTTGGATGGACCAAACCGGTTTATATAGGATCGGATATTTTCAATGACGAACCGGTTTATGCTTGAACCGGTGTTGACTTATTTGACTAGAACCGAATCGGTTTGAAAAAATAAACGGGTTTGTACATGCCTACCCTACAACACAAACAAACATCGGGCATTTGATTTGGGCTTTGCTTATTTCTATTATTTTATTCCACGATCCACATAACACAATTTCTCGGGCTTATATTTTCAAAATTAAATTGGATCAAACTTTTTTAAGTTTAGGCTTATTTTTTATTTTTAAATTTTTTTTTTAAGTTGGTGCACCAAATTTATTTATATTAGACCTTATAGTAGTTGCACAATTATTATAGCAGTTGCACAATAACAATAAAAAATAAAAAAAATAATAAAAAACTTTTCGGACGGAAAGCGAGTAATGGCCCGAGACCCCATAACATTTATCAAGTGCATCACTAGACATAATATTGTTCACGGATCATGTTATGTGTATATGTCCATATTATTTGCCTTCTTAGTATATGAAGAGGTAATAAGGGACTACAAGAGGTGTTTTTGGAGCATCGTATGAGCCGTCGATATGATCAACTGCGTCATATGTAATGCAATGGGCGGTAAAAATGTCGCACCATGGATCCTAGTTATGGGTGGGAATATCAAGAATTAACGGGACATGTATCTTGATATTTCATATTGATTAGGGTTTAGGCCCAAGACTCTTATGGTTTAGATTATGTCACTTTTGTATCCCTACATATATGCGGTTTAACCTTTACTATTAATCAAGTAATCTATTATATAAAACGGTATCATAGCCCTAGGTTAAAACCCTACTGATGACCATAACCCATAGTCGCCGTCCTCTACCTCAGCGACCTTCAGTAATAGTCATTGGAGTTTGTCCAATTTCCCCTTTTTTCAATATCTTCTCCTCTTTCACCTCCTAAAGAAAACAATTATCATATAAAAAGCCATCATAGCATTTTTTGCCTTCTTCGATGCCTTTTAACGTCGACTAAAGATGTCGTCGCCTCCATTGTCTCAAGATCTAGCTGCCGCCGCTTGTAGATCTACTCGCCGCCGTCACTACCGCCGATGCGTTCAATTCTTGATCTCTAACTCTTCCGCTTATCATCTTCATTTGTGTGTTATGTTGTTTTTGTTTTTTTCTAGTTTAATCGTCTCTCATTGCAGGGGATGTTAATGATTAGGCTTTAGGCCCGAGACTCTTAAAGTTTAGATTAGGTCACTTCTGTATAATTATATGAGGTTTAACCCTCACCATTGATCAAACGATCTATTTTATAACAATATTTATAGTGGCTTATGCCTTGTGTGTAGAGGGTGGTGGGTTGTTATCGTCGGCAGTAGTGGAGGTGGAGTATGGAGGAAGAAACTAACAAGAAAGTTAAGGAAGAAGAGAAGGAGAGATTTTAGGAGAGTTTAGAGTGGGTCTATGATACCACGATATGAATCGCTAACAACTATATACTATGAAATTGAGAAATATAATCTAAGCTATATGGTAGATTAACACTATATTCTAGCGTCTTTTCCTGTATTTAGATGATCTAATTTAGATCAATATATCAACCGTACCAAAAAAAAACACCTAAATCTGGTAGAAACACATATCTACGTATATAGTATGAAACTCTTGACATGCAATCAAACACTAGCCACAACATAAACTAACAACCATCAATAGTCAACACACTAGTTACACAATAGTTATCTCGATCGATTCACAAGAACTTGAAGAAGCTGGATGAATCCTGCAGGCATAAGAAAAATAACAAGCGGATATCAGACTTTTTGGTAATGCGTGCCACTTATCAATGTACGCCATCGAGTTCATATCTAAGTTAGGGAGTTTGCGCGCTTCTAAGAGCTCCATGATCTTTTTTGATTTACCAAGTAGCAAGGCTGCTGTTCGAATGCTCTCTTCCCTTTTCTCTATTGCATCCGCATGGCACCTTAGAGTTATGACACGAGGTAAGTTGGTAAAGCAAGCACACATCAGATCTGCAATTATGGTTGATATAAATTCAAAGAGTTCCTCATCTGTTGGCCAATTTTGTTGCTGGTTGCAGTGAAGCAGTATGGTTTGACTGATTCTGTACATTGAATTTGCAGCAATGAAGTTACGAAGTGAATGATCCGGACTTCCATCTTTGCTTCTCTTGAACTGTATCACAGTATTTACTGCTTCATCACCCAACCATTCAAGAATTTTCTGTGACGTTTCTCCTTTGCAAACCTTCTTTTGTAGATCAATTTGTAGCCACGTGCAGTATACTTCAACATCCGTCCACACATGTCTAGCTGCTTTTCTTGCCTTTACCAATTCACCATTTGTATTGAGGCTTTCTTCAATATGTCTTACGAATTCGATGCCTTCATTCATACTGGCAAGTAACCTCTTGGCTTGGCGGTTTTCAATGTTGGGAAGGGAAAGCGCAATGGTTGTTATTATTACTGCTACAAGACTCTAGCAGTTCTGGATTTCTTCTGGATGTAAAGGTGGGACTTGGTCATTGTCGAACTCTAATACTCCATTGAATCCTGTAGATTTCTTGAGAAGCTTCAGCAGATTCATTGGCTCTTTCTCTTCGGACTCTTGAAGAATTCGAGTTATAGAGTTGAAGGACTTTCTTAATATTTTCTTTGAAAGCTTGGCCTCCGCTTCAGTTTGTAGGACATAACCAGTATATTCTTCCGTATCTGCTATCACATTGGTATTAGATGCATTTGGTTCTTGTCTAAACCTTTTCAACAATGACTTGCAGAAATAGCAACAACAAGAGAATAGGATCAGAAAAGATCTGGGAATAAGACATATTGTGTTACATATAACCACAATGATTATTTGAAGCGCTATACAAAAGTTCAAAATCATGATTTTGAAGTTGTGGAGAAGCTTCTTGGAATGACGGCCTGGGATACATAAACCCACATGATTGCATTTCCAAAGATGAATTATTTGGGTCCAATATTTCTCGACTCTGTAGACGTTTAGATGGTTCTTTGTCCATTTCTTGGATAGGTCGAAATGACTGATGGAAGTCAAACATCTTAGAATAGGTGCAATACTGCCTACTATTGTCCTAATTGTTTGCATGATAATAATAAATTACATTGACCACTTGTATTCTGATTTCTCATAATAGCCAGACCTGCTGAGATCATATGTACGTAAAGGAAATCCATCCACCTTGCACAAATAAAAAAAAACAAACTACAATCAAGGCATAAGCATATAACCCCAAAAGCCAAAGAAACTGGTGAATAAGCAATTGCAAATTGGGGGTTACTAGTCTCTGCCATCATCCAATACTTTTTAACATAACGTTTGAGTCGCTTGTTAGAGAAGCTTATTTGTGAAAAAGGTTATTTGTGATTTGTTAATATATTATAAGAATAACATATTAATTGAGAAATCATATTATTTAATTGGTATTGATCAAGAATTAATTTGGAATTAATTTAGTGATCGAAAGAGACTAATTAATTTAACAGGGACTGATTATGTAAATCAGTGATACATATAGTTTGGGCTAATGATCCATGATTGATTAGTAATGGACTAAGCTTATGTGAAAGTTCAGAAGTGTTAGTCCAAATGAGTTATTGGATTAAAAGCCTATATGAATGAATTAGGGTTTACAAGTGACCCTTGGAATTCTACAATATAAATGTAAGCCCTAAGCCCTAAAATCGGATACAAGTGTATTATAAGAAGAAGCTAGCTGATTTTGGTGCCTTCAAGCTCTCCCTCATTGTCCTCCATTGTTCTTGGTGTATCTGACTTATTTGAGGCATCACATTTTAGGTGCTAAGCTCTTGTAAGGCCAAGTTCTACAAGCTACAACAAAGAGGTAATCATCTTATTTTTTTATGTTTCAATTATCAAAATTGGATACTAGTTAGGCTTCATGCTTTGGAAAAATGAATTTGCATGTATAACTTGAGAAAACTTAGATTCAAAGCATCTAGGGTTTTATGTGCACCATAGGAATGCTATAGTGCTCAAAACCCTTCAGTGGTATCAGAGTCTAGGGTGTTTTCTGTTATATTGATGCATTGGTTAATTGTTCAAAGTTAAAGTAAATTGAAAATTACACTCTGACTGCTGGACTCGACGAGTCCATGATGAACTCAATGAGCGCAATGCCAGACTCGACGAGTTGGACAGTCTGTTGGCAGATTTTCGGGTTTTTTGGCCTGAATTGAATTAGGATCATTACCACAAACTGTTTTATATCATAAAATCCGTTTTTTCTAATATGGTGGTGATTATCCCCTAAAACCTTATAAATCGTCCCTTAGCCTCCATTAATTTCCTTTTGAGCTCTTGAGGTGAATTTGGTGTTTTTTTTGCTCATTTTGAAGAGATTGAAGAAGAAGGAAGGTTCATAGCTTGGTAGAGAACTTATAGACCCAGAGTCATTCCTCACTTTGCAAGCTCCTAGAGGTATCAAGTTCAAACATTGACTTGTTGATGCTTAGATCTCCTTATAGCTTGATTAGTTATGCTTTTGGTCCCTTTTCGGGTTAATTGATGGTTTAGGACGTTTAAAGGGATTGTTCTTTTGGATCAAGGATTGTTAGAGGTTATTTAAGAATAAAGGTGCCAACTTTATGGGGTATTGGTGATGGGTTTTGAGCAATCTAAAACTCCTAAGTGTACATGCAACCCTAAATACCTTGGATCTATGTTTTCTATATTATACATGCAAATATGAACTTTCCAAGGTATTACCCTATCTAGCATACAATACTTGATACTTGGGTAATCAAATGGATAGAATACGTACCTTTGTTTGATGTGGCTTGTCTTCATGAAGCTTGGGTGCCTAGTGCCCCAAGTGTGACACCTCAAATGGTTCACACAACATCAAGTGCACATGGAATGACTTGAGAGAAATGGAACACTCCTTGACATCGTCTAACCCTCATATTCACACACTAGTGCAAGATTTCTTAAGCCATGGGATTCTTTTATATGGTGGCTATTAGGGTTACACTATGTAACTCATAACTTTACCCACTCCTTATGCTCCATGGATTTTAACCTCCATGGAGTATCCATGGATCACCCCATAGACTTAGTCCAACATAAGGAATCTTGGATCACAAGCCCATATATATAAGAATGAATGATTTACACAATCAACGCATATATTTAATTAGTCTCCTTTTGATCACTTAATTAATTCCAAATTAATTATTGGTCAATACTAATTAAATAACCTTATTAATATATTAGAACTTATAATATATAAACAAACCTTAAGTGTTATTTCTCTCATTATAGTCTATCCAAATGCATGATGCCATGCAAACCAAATGGACCATGCCGGGTTGGGTCAAGTCTTACCAATTATAGTTATGGACTTAGACATTAATCCAATAGTCTCCCACTTGGATAAGTCTAAAACTATTATTGTGTATGACTTCAGGAACCGATCAACAATCGTAACTCTCAAAAGCTTCTGTCGAACTCTGACCTTGTCGATGAACTCTGACCTTTGTCAATGACTTATCCATTAGATAAGAGATCATATATTCCTCCATTCTAGATATCATATGGACTGAGACATGGATTAAAATCATTCTCTCTATCCATTTGTTGTTTCTCAATTTCCGATTCATGATGATTGGCTGATTGAACAGATCAAATCAGTCCTGGCTTGGCCAAGCACTCACATGTATCATCATTAAGTCATTGAGGGGCCCACAAATATTGCTTTTATCCCGAAGGTAAAAGGAATGGATAAACTTCGACTCATATGGCTTGTTCTACTACTTGTTGAATCATACACAAAGGCACGTTTTATAACATCGAGTTACCGAATGCGTTTTCGTGCAATCAATGTACAACCAACTCATAGTAACAATTCATATCTCTAGGTTTGAAGAATATAAGATATTATTGTCTTATGATCACTCGTGATAAAATCCATGAAGTGATTCCAATGAGCGTGGGATGAATCCAATACTCAAAACTTATGAGCACTCATGAGTGTTGTAGCACAACTTTGTCCACCAACTTAGACCTCTACAAGCGAACCCATGACAGTCTTGATTTATATCTACTTCCAACATATGACCGACTGTGGATGGTTTGAGTAACTTAGTCATTCCGGAAGAATAACCTAGATTATTCTGGAAGTCAAAACATGCAAAATGAAACACAAGAATAATTGAATCTAATATGGTATCAAAACCTATGAACATAAATAAAACACCTTTTATTTATCACCATATGATTACACATTATTCATTGCATACTGTTTCAGCTATCAACTTTATTCTTGAATTAAAACAATAGTTGTCCCATGCTCTGAGCATGTACACTATGTTTTTCTGAACAATAGCTTTTCCATACACCAAGTATGCACTCTATGTTTGTCTATGATCCTTACTTTGTGAAATAAACCAACTAACCAAACTTTCGTTGATTCTAATTTCACACTCCCGGATTCTTATGGCAAATGCAGGAATTCCAAATTCATGCCATTTTACCGAAATCTGTTAGATTCTCAACTTATATGCAATGATTCTCTTGTAATGATTATGCACAAAGTCACAAAGACTTGACAACAAACATTACAGAGCATTCCCAAGGAGATCAACTCCTTGGAAACATCCTTCTTGCATTAAGTTTCCTAATCTTACACAGATTTATTGAACGACTTCCACCAATGGGATCATTTCCACATTCCCTTTTTGACTATCACTTCTGAACAAGAGTTGCCTCTTTTCAGAATATGTCAATATGGTCCTTCCAACAATTAACACTATACTTCCAACTGTCCCTGAGCAACCAATCTTTAGTAAACCTTAGATTGTCCTCGACAATTGCTTAACCGTTTTAGTCATATCCAGTTCTAGACCTTTTCCCTTCTTAATGCCCCATGCATTTGCAAAATTTTAGAAAGGATGAATATAGCACATGTAACCGATCCTATATCCGAAGCATATGGGACACGATTCACGATGTCTCACATAAAGACTAAACCAGTCTTTTGCTATAATATTTTCATTTCTATTTGTCATGTTCTCATAATTCAGATTATGAAAAAGAATGCTGTAATCATAATCAAATTTTATAACACAAATAATGAACCCATATATAGAATTTCCTTATGTTGAGCCATTCCAACATGAAATTCATATATATTCTTGACTAAATTTGATTAAAACCTCAATCTAAGCTTTTATAATTGAAATAAAGTATAATTTTCTCTCCCTTAATTATAGCAAAACAACTTGTTCAACCCCTGCATCCTCAAGAATTGAAACTTTTGTTTTTCTATAATTAACATTGCTAACTTGCAATACTTATCATAATTTTCATGCTCCCACTAACATGATGATTATTAGCATAACACTTATGCTCCCACTAGCTTTGACATGTCCTCAGAAATCAGCTGGACTTCTAGAAACCAATACTTTATTGACTTTCTTATCAAAGTTCAGATTTCTGATACTTGATTGCTTTGATAAGACTTTATCAAAATCATACACCTTTCATTAGATAGCTCAGAGGTGTGTCTAAACAATTTAAGAACTATGAAAAGGGATGTCATAATCATAGTCTCAATTGTTTAGACCTTTGCTACTTGTCACAAGTCCAGGTTAGTGTGTCGGTTAACCACACACGCTCCACTAACGACTTTGAGAATGCAAATATCACAATTGCTATCTAGCTAAAATCTACTTAGTGAAAGTGTTTCCTCACCATCATTTTCATGAATCAGAGAGAAACCTTGTGACACTTAGATTTAATGGTGTATGTGTTCTTATCCATGTGAATTGTCAAAACCATAGTCACAAGACAAGGATAATGACAAACCCAAACTCATATGGACGGGACTCAATCTTAATTTCTTGCCATCTGGCAGCTCAAGGGCCTGCCATTGCTTCCAAGTTGTTACGCAAAAAATTGAGAACTCTAAGAACTCATATGCAAAGCCAACTTTAATTGGAATGAGCACAGAATATGTCAACACGATAGGTTATAAACCTCAAGTCGTGTGCTAGTGATAAACTTACATGTTTTTATTCTTGATTATCCTTTTAGGATCTTTAAGACTCCCACCATCCTCTTGACACATAAGACTCACTTGCCAAATATTCAAGAGATAGTTTGGATTCTTTATCAAGACAAACACTTTACACAATTGGCCTTAGTTGGTCTTTGTTTTATCCAAATCATCACAACTTACCAATTTCAAATGTACAAGAGTAGGAAACTTTTACTCTTACATTTGATAAGTGTTTTTAAACCTTCTTTAAGATGTGTCACTAAAATTACAATCTTGGAGTATGACTCTAAGAATTGTTTTGGAATGAAATATGACTCATCTTCTTGATTCAACCACTTCAACAATTCATAGCTCCTTTTCTTAGCTATCAGAATGCACTTAGAGGATGAATTGCGATAAGGTCTCTTAATCATTAAGATGATCATATAACATGATACTAAAGTACTCTCCCATCTTTTCAGATTTGAGAAACTTTTATCCTTCTGCCTAATTTGATTCTTCTTATTCGCTCTGCCATACATTGGAACCTTTTCCAACGTCTCAGAATTACATTTAAGCTTGTAAGTATAACCATATTTACTGAGCTTTAGTAAATTATGACGAATAATTTTATCGATCTTTTGTGGTGGACTTGACCAATTCACAAGAATGTGTACTCGATCCCTTAGCCCTTCACTTGACTCTCATATACATGTGAACAAGGAACTAGTCTTAATTTTCCAAAGATGAAAATTCTCATTCATCATGCTATACAACTTGCATGATTCCAAGTTTTGGTCCAATTGAAAATTAGGTGATGAGGATCTTTCCTTATTTGGTAAATTTAGACATTACCACAAATGAAAGAATCAATTTCATATTTCCACTCTTGCTATTAATGGAATCATATAAGCAACAATTTTTATCCTCAAATGCCATTGTAGGGATATTTTAAAATTAATAAAACATCATTTTTCCTTTTATTTTAAAAACTTTGCGGAAAAACTATCCTTACAATGCAAAAGAGCATGAAATCTTTGTTGTTATCTATTCCTAAGCAATATATCATAACTCCTAAGAAGTAGCTCAAGAATTCGATCTTCAAACTATGCGATAGAATTCCATCTACACGATCAGATTCAACATATTCATTCTTTAAGTTTCTTCACTTTTCTTTGATTCTTAAAACATCAACATGTGACCTAGTCACATCATGTATCAAGAATCTCAGTATAAAAACTTAGCAAAGTTAGATAGTGGATTTTACCTGAAGTAGAGTCGAACTTATTGACTTTAACATCCTTAGGTAAAATCTGGCAGCTTCGCAACTAATGCACCTTCCTTTGGCAATATAAACATATGGACCCTTTGGTAATGGTATCGGTACTATCACAGACTTAGTTTTTCTCTTTACCATTTGGTCAACCGAGTTGACTATGGCCGATCCCTTTCCATTGGGAAAAGAGAGCTTTACTGGATATCTAGTGTCTTCATTGTTAATGTCCATAAAGTTTTAGGAAGTTGATCTTAGCAAATATATAAGATCATTAAGGGTCTTGTCATAGTCTGTTTCATACGAGTCCCAAAGGAACTCACTATGTGACTAAGAAAGTGATCGAACCACCAACTTTCTCAAGACTTTGACACCTAACTCTCCCGGCTTGTCAGTATGTGAGTTCATCTCCAAGATGTGATCACACCTAGACCTTGCTTTTCCAATAGGGCTAGAGTGATCTTGAACTTTGTGGGTTAGGGAGAATAATTGGAGGATGCGGAGGAAATGAAGTTCCAAGAGATTTGGGAGGATCATAGATGTCTGAACTAGACATCTTTTGGAAGACATTCAAGATAGTTGATTAAAAGTCCTTAATATAACACCCAATATGAAATATTAAGGCTAGGACCCTACAAACTATTTTATAACTCGGAAGAGGGATGCCGTAATCCAATCTATAAAATATTTGAAGGTAGGTGAATGACGATTCACCAATTTCCACCAAGATAAACGAAATGTATTATTAGGTTTTAATTGGTTTTTGAAACTCCTAGATTCTTTTGAGATTCATTGAACTGTTCAATGACATGTTTCAATCTCGAGTGTGCCCTTCAGGTTTTGTGATCGGGATGCCGAAGATCACAAAACATGGTGTGAAGTAACCATGCAAATATACTTGGTACCCTTAATTATTTACCCCTTAATCGATGTGCCGGTTAACCACACACGCTCCACCGATACTATGATAAATATTAAGTTACCCTTTGCCTACCTTGTTAAGTCCAGGTTAGTGTGTCGGTGAACCACACACGCTCCACTAATGACTTAAGCAAAGTGCAAAGTATAATTTCATGGGTTAGCACCAAATTCACATTTTCGTAAGTAACTAAGATTGGGTATTAAGAAGAGTTTAGTTACGTAGTATTTATCATTAATACTTTTAATGAAGGGAGAATTATAGTCCTTGTCCTACCCGTTCGGCTAACGACCCTCCACCGATCAAGGAAGCGGTGGATGAGAGTGGACACCCACATAGGCAGTAACCTTATACCCCCTTATAGACTGACTTCGTGAATGAGGCCTACTAACAGTAAGACTGACTTTACTCTTACACACACACACACTGTGACAACCCGATATTTCAACTCTTTGTAATGACCTGAAAGGTCAAGTATTGTAACCACTTTTGAGTTAATAAAATTAACTTTCATAATAAAATGTCCAAATAGTTCTATTTAAATTCCTTCTATATTTAAATGTCTGTAAACCATTATCGTACGTAAAAAGAACGCCCAAATCCGACTTCGTATATTGCAGTTATGATTTTTCCAAGTTCAGCTTAGCAACAGACAGCTAAAAACTCGAATCGGAGATCGAGTGACTTTTGGCCGGAATGACCTAAACGAGAATCGAAGGTCTCGACAATGGTATTTCAGCGGTGAAAAGTCTGGCAAAAACCGACATCAGATAAAGAAGTTATGAATTTTTAAAGAAATTCCTTAAACACGATGAGTTATAAAATAAATAATAAAAATAATTTCGGAATTTGCCAACGGAGTGTAAACGAAAGTTGTAGAGCGTAGTCTCACCTACGCGTGGATATAAAGACCATTGAAAACAGAGTTCGTATGAAGATGATATGAATTTTTGAAGTTTATTAAATAAATTATATATTTATTTAATTCAAAATTCAAGCATTATCCGAAGAGGAGTCAGCGTCCTCATCCGAGGTACGCGCTGCGTACCCCTGTACGCCCTGCGTACCCGAGAGACTTGGCCTCGGATCGTCCACGTCGCCCTATGCGAGGCTACCGACCCGTCCGACCCGCCCGTCCGACCGACCCGTCCGACCCGCCGTCCCATCCGACCCGACAGACTGATCCGTCCCATCCGAAGCCGAGGCAGTCGAGGCTTCGGTCATGCATGACGTAGGCGTACGCGCTGCGTACGAGCGTACGCCCCGCGTACGAGGCTTCTCAGACCCTCCTATAAATAGCATGCGAGGGCTTCCGAGAAAAATGCTCATTTCTCTCATTTCTCTCACGATCTTGCCTCGTTTTCCGTGCCCGTTCAAACCCGAAGCTCTGGTCTTTTTGCTCAAGTCCCGAGGGTCGATTTTACTCCTGAGATTCCCGAGAATCCCGAGAAAAATCCGTTTCCCGAGACGAAACTCTGCCCGGTTTTTCATCTCGCTATCTCCAAACTTTCAAGTGAGTTCATACCCCTTAATTTACCTTTTAAATATTCTATAAATTCTTTTATATGCTTTCAAGGGGGGGATTACAAGTAAAACACACGAGTATTATCGTGTGTTACATAAAGAACTCTTTTATATGCTTTCATATATTCAAATCACATGCGATTTACAAACGTTATAAGGAACTTTCATATATATAACATATGTTAAAATAGCATTCTATCTTTTGAAATATAAACTGTTGTAATGCATGCATAAACTAAACTTTTCTTAGATTATATGGATACTTGTCTATCATAGACTTTACACCAAAAATCTATGCTTTCATAACAAATGATTCCTTTTCTAGGTATTTCTAAACAAACGAGACACACTTTTAGAAAACTATAATAGGTATAGTTTTACGAACAAATTTCTAACTCTTATGTACTAGAAACATGAATTTCAAGAAGTCACTTTCGTATACAAGAACAAACGTAACATTTTAACAAGTAGATCTGTTTTTATACCACGGTTTTGTGAGACACTAACTTCATGTACGTTCGAGTACACATTTCAAGTCCTGTATTATATACCAGAATCCCTTGGAGGGGGAGCATGGTGTTTGTGTATAGATCTATACGGGCTTGACAACCCGCGCCCTGACTGTTAGCTGCAGTCCACCGTTTGGGGTGACAAACGTCATAACATTCCAACGCCTGAAGAACGTTGTGTATTGGCATTCCGAGTCAATAGTATGGTTATAAAACTCACATGGGGTATTAAAAATGCATTGATTTACTAGGTTTTTCAAACACATTGGTTATTTTACACTTACATACATTTTTAGAAGCAAACATTGGTCTTGAGTGAAGGCTACTTTTATACTAGTAGAAAATATAGAATTTTCTAAACACAAACAAACAAAGACAAAACATTTCATTTCATACAAACATTGTCACTTAAATACTTATGAAACTCACCAGCTTAAATGCTGATCTACTCTTTCACAATTACTTGTATGTCCCAGGAAATCAGTAATTTCAGGTATTCATTATGCTTTTGATGAAGGGATGCTGCGGCGCCAGTTTAATCTCGTATTTTGACATCATATTGTAATTGGTTTTGAACATGTAACTTTGACAAATGTAAACTTTCAATTATATATATGATGGTTGTATTGCTTTCTTTACTATGTATTCATTTGTTACGTTACCACATGAAGTCATCCGCCCCCGAACGTTTACGCCGTTCAGGTTTGGGAGTGTGACACACACACACACACACACATATATATATATATATATATATATATTATTAACTTATAATATTATAAAGTATAAGGGTTGAATTTTAACTTTAAAAATTCTAAGAGCTTAATTTGGAATTAAAGTATTCATAAGAGAAAACTTTTCAAATTCCAAAACTTGAGGGCAAGTTTTGAAACTATTCAATTTCCATAACTTAATTATGCGTTTAAAGTAGTTTTAATCCAAAAACTCTTCAAGTTCCATAACTTGAGGACAAGTTATGGAAGACTTTAAACTATTAAAAGAATGTGACTTTTCTTTATTCATAACCTATGGAAATATTTATGAGTTTTATGAATCTTAAATGTGACTTTTCATATAACTTGAGGACAAGCTACAAAAACACATTTTAGAATCAACTCTTAGAATAATTAAAGTTACACATTTTAATGATTTAATGAAGTGATTCTTGAACCTCCATAACTTGAGGACAAGACTCTTCATTTTTGTAATCATTGCCAACTTTTATGAGTTTTATGAAACTTAAATGTGACTTTTCATATAACTTGAGGACAAGTTACAAAAACACATTTTAGAATCAACTCTTAGATTAATTTGGATTGAAAACAACAATTTCACATAACTTCCTATTAATCTAAGCAATTCATAAGAACAAGATAATTCAAATCAAACTTTTCCATGTAATTAGTCTAAACCTTAAACTACTACAAAGCATGAATCTATTGACAATTATCTTTGAAATTGGATTAGCATGAACATTACCACATCAAAAACAAGTTTATAAGTCCAAAAACAGCTTATGGTAATGTTCCTAGTCCAATTCCAGACAAAAACCACGAAGACAAGCTGTCAGGGCCCAAAACTCGTCAAGTTCATGCATTAAACAATGAACTCTTCGAGTTTATTGGAAAAACTCGTCCAGTTTTCAGTCTGAATAGCTTCTTGGCTTCGAAAAATGTATTTGCATCAAGTATAAGAGAAAGCAAGCCTAGGCTCTGATACCACTGATGGGTTTTGAGCATTTTAACACTCCTAAGTGTACATGCAACCCTAAATACCTTGGATCTATGTTTTCTCTATTATACATGTAAATATGAACTTTCTAAGGTATTACCCTATCTAGCTTACAATACTTGATACTTGGGTAATCAAATGGATAGAATACATACCTTTGTTTGATGTAGCTTGTCTTCATGAAGCTTGAGTACCTAGTGTCCCAAGTGTGACACCTAAAATGGTTCACACAACATCAAGTGCACATGGAATGACTTGAGAGAAATGGAACACTCCGTGAAATCATCTTGCCCTCATATTCACACACTAGTGCAAGATATCTTGAGCCATGGGATTGTTTTATATGGTGGCTATTAGGGTTACACTATGTAACTCATAACTTACCCATTACTTATGCTCCATGGATTTTAACCTCCATGGAGTATCCATGGGTCACCCCATGGACTTAGTACAACATAAGGAATCTTGGATCACAAGGCCACATATATAAGAATGAAGGATTTACACAATCAAAACATATATTTAATTAGTCTCCTTTGGATCACTTAATTAATTCTTGACCAATACTAATTAAATAACCTTATTAATACATTAGAACTTATAATATATTAACAAACCTTAAGTGTTATTTCTCTCATTATAGTCTATCCAAATGCATGATGCCATGCAACCTAAATGGACCATGTCGGGTCGGGTCAAGTCTTACCAATTATAGTTATGGACTTAGACATTAATCCAACAATTGGGTCTCATTCATGCATTAAGTCACTTATTAAGTCCTCTTTAAGCTTAAGAGCTTCATTTAGCCATGCATGAATGTAAAGTTAGCAGTTTTACATGATAATCCAACTCAGAGAAGTCAGATCTACGTTTTAGATTAATGACTTAATGGATTGAGGGTTAACATTTGAGCCTTGGCTGAATGGGTGAGTACGATAGGCACAATAGGTACGCTGCACGTACAGCTGAGTACGCCCCGCGTACTCAGCAAGAACGGATTTTGGTGTTTGGGCTTCGGTTTGGGCCATCCTTTTGTCTTAGTTGTTTTCGGCCCTATTGGGCCATTAGGTTTTGGGTTGATAGCTATTTTGTGAAGCCCACAATGGGATTTAGGAACAATTTGGATTACTGAGCCATGTATGGACCTTTGGTGTTCATTTGGATTTTGGGTCTTTGGATTGTTGGTTTGGGTCTAGCTTTAGGTCATGTTGATTAAAGCGAAAATGCTCGTTTACCCTAGTTTGGGAACTTAGTGTGGGCCATATCCGATTGTTTGTGGATTATTATTGTGATGATTTGTAGCGCAAGGATTTTAGCGAGGCAGCGGCCAGAGATTCTTTCTATGAGATTCGGCAGTGCGAGGAGAGTCTTCTTCGCTATACTTTTGGGTCGAAGGCACCAAGGCTGGACCCTTTGGATTGTTATCCTGATTTATCGCATGATTGTATGTTGTAGTGATCTGTTAGATCTATATCCTGTTACATAGAATGATGCTATGTTAGATATGTATCTTTGTAATGCCTGTGTTTCCGGGCTTGCCATTTTTAGCAATGTAATAGTCTAGGTTAACCTTTGTAACCTGATTTGAAATAATAAGAATGTATTATTTGAGTATTATGTGTTTTGTGCTTAATTGCTTAATTATGTGGTCTGATTAATTAAGAATGTAAAAATAAGCGTCATAATTTAAGTGAAAAATGAACTTAAAATCTTTGATTAATGTTGTAGTAGTTGAAACGAGGTTTCCGAATATATATAGAACGCCAAAATCTGACTTCGTATGAGGAAGTTATGATTTATCGAAGTTTCGACTTAGCGGTGTGCAGCCTGAAATACTCGATTTGAGATCGAGCGGTTTTTAGCCGAAGCAATCTAAATGAGAATCGAAGATCTCATTGTTGGTATCGAAGCGATAAAAAGTTAGGCGAGAACGAACGTCAAACGAAGAAGTTATGAATTTATAACGAAGTTTTTCTGTCGCGGCCTATTAAAAATAAATAATAAAAATAAAATCAAAATTAGCCGACGGAGTCCAAACGAAAGTTGTAGAGCGTAGTCTCACCTTTCTGTGGATATAAAGAACGTCGAAAACGGAGTTCGTATGAAGAAGATATGAATTTCCGAAGTTTATTAATTATTTTGTATTTAAATTAGATCATTAATTCGGAAGCATTATCCGAAGGCGAGTCATCGATCTGATCCGAGGTACGCGCCGTGTAAGCGAGTACGCCCTGCGTACTCCGAAGAGTGTCGACACTTCGGGTGACGCATGCAGTGACGACTTCGGAGGCCAGTACGCCCCGCGTACTCCGAGGCTCCAGCCTCCTATAAGTAGGATGCGAGGGCAGCCGACCCAATTGCCAATTTCTTCTCTTCTCTCTCCCGTTTTGCATCGTTTTGCGTGCCAGAAATACCCCGAAGCCCCGGTATTATTCTCTAGCCCCGAGGCAAGTCCCGAGATCCCGAAGATCCCGAGAAGTGCGGTTCCCGAGCCAAAGCTCTGCCCGCGAGAAGTTCGATTTTTGTGGAGATCTTCCAGATCTGCTGTGGATTACTACTTCTGCAAGTCGTAGTGCTGTCCGATCATCTTCTGATCAAGTGAGTGTATACTACCTTTCATAAACACGATAATAATACAAGTGCGGTTTGAGCGTATTAAGTAAATTGTGGTTTATATGTGTGAGGGTGCAGTTACTTTCTTCTAACAAGTAAGTATGAAGTATTTTATGAGATATACTTGCTATGTGTATATTTTGTGATTGTATGCGTGAATGGATATTCACTTTATTCCATCTCATAGATCTGAATTGCTTTCTATGAAATACGTGTTATGTGGTATGCCTCATCTGTTATATGGAATATATATTGAATGAAAATGATATACAGGTTTTAAACTATGTATGAAAATATATTCTTAGCTACTAATATGTTGGGTAGAACATGGGTAGATAGTTGGTGTGTAATAAACAGATGAGAGGCCTCGATGTTGTTGTTGTTGTTGATCTAGTTATTCAGCAGAGTATGGATAACGACCACAGACTCTTTCTAGACAGCCCAGTGGAACGCTAGCAGGTTCATAACATGTAGGTGTTGTGAACGATGTGTTCACCGGTGTACTCTATCCCCCTCATGGTTGCCTTTAGGATATCTATTGTTGAGGAAACCCCTTCGCAGTGATGTCCATCCCGATGAAAATCCTAGATTAGGTCCCTTGAGATAGTTGTTGTTTTAGGGACGTAAAGTGAGGATAACGGGAATGGGTAATCGGGATAATGATTGGTTGATGAAATTAAATATAACTTATTTATTGTGGGTTGAAAACCCTATATGCTCACCAGGCTCCCAAGCCTGACCCACTCAGTTTTATTTGTATTACAGGAAGTGGCACAAGGGCGTAAGATGGATGGATCATCTTGTTGTTTTGTTTACAAGTCTGTATGTGTATATAGTTGTTGAAGGACTTGTAATGTTTATCGTTTATGCTTTATGGTCTGTATCGGAACATGACATCCCGAGTTTTGATTATATAATGAAATGCATCTCTTGATGAAATGCTTTGATAAATATTATTTTATCATGTTTTGTTTTGGGAACAAATTCCGCAACTCTTTCAAATCAAAAGGATTTACTCTGAAATTATTTAAAAGCATAAATGAAAATAGGTCTTTTCTGGCCGAGATTTTGGGGATGTCACAGTTGGTATCAGAGCATTAGTTTAAGCGAACTGGGAATTTGTAGGATTTCTAGACTTAAACTTAGAATGCTAAATGGAATGTTGAGATGTGTGTCTGTTGGATTTTAGACACGAGCACTAGTTTATTTTAGGAAAGTTGTGTTGGATTAGTGTCTAAGTCCATAACTATTTTGGTATGTACTTGACCCGATGGTGCATGGTCTTTTTGGGTTGCCTTCACCAAAGCAACTTGATAGGAGAAATAAATAAAAAGAGAGAGAGGTTATTATGATTTATTAATATGTTATAAGAATAATGTATTAAAGGAGAAATCATATTTGTTTAATTAATATTGGTCAATAATTAATTAAGAATTAATTTTGTGATCAAGTGTAATTAATTAAACTAGGGGGGCTGAATTGTAATTATGTGATAGTTACAAAATAAGGTAAGGATTATCTTATATATATGGTGAACGAATTTGAGGTGTAAATCCCTTAGAATTCTTGTATGATAAGGATTCAAGGATTATCTTATTGGTTGCTTGGTGGATAAGCAACTAGATAAGGATAATGACTGAAACCCTATCTCTACACATATATAAACACCCCTAGGGTCATGAATTCGTGTATCCCTTTCCAAGAAGTCTTAGAGACGAATTCTAACCTCCCTCCTCTCTCTTTATACCTTCTCCACTTGCTATGGTGTTTGTAAGCCATTAGAGGAGTGACACTTGTGACTCTCAGCTTTCCAAGGTCAATTCAAGGAGGAATTGGATTGTTATTGCTACATAACAATCAAGGTAATATCTTAAACCTAATTATATGTTAATATTGATTTCCATATGCTAGAATTAGGGTTTATAGTCTTGGATTCAAAGCATGTACAATAGAGAAACCTAGATCCAAGCATTAGGGTTTGTATGAGCACATAGCATGTCTTATGACCAAAACCCATCAGTGGTATCAGAGCCTTGATTGGTTTCTATTGTATTGATGCATATTTGATCGAAATAAGCAATGAAAATCGATTTTTTGAGTTTCTGAATGTTTGACTCGCCGAGTCACTTGGTGAACTCGCCAAGTTAGCTGTACTCGACGAGTCCAGGTCCAGACTCGACGAGTCAAAGGGTCTGACAGCTCAGATTCGCGATTTTCTTCCTGTTTTGCCTTTGGATAATTACCATAAACATGTTTTTTGTGATAAAATCCGAATTTTTTCATTATTATGTGATTATCCTTACCTAAATAGAAGATAATTGTTAAAATTTAGATAATCACTTGTTTTATTAGATAAAGTTTGATTATTTGTAATTTAGATTTGTATTATCTTGTGAAATAGTTTCATATTTTCCCTTTAGGTTTTATAGTTTAAATTTGAACCCAAAAGTTTTGTTGTTTTGAAATTTAAATAGTTAAACCCTAATGTGATGAAATGTTTCAAAACTTGCCCTCAAGTTTTTGAATTTAAATTTTGATTAAAAAGTTTAATTTTGATGCATATTTAAATTCTAAACCCTAATGTGATGAAATGTTTCAAAACTTTCCCTCAAGTTTTGGAATTTAAAGGTTGATTAAAAGTTTAATTAGAAATGTTAAATCTCTAGTATTGTTTTGAAAAAGTTCAAATCACACCCTGATGGTTTTATTAATTAATTAAGGTGTATAATTAAAAGAGGTTTAATAAATCCATAAAAGTTTAGGTTAACCATTTAATAGAATTAAAAGTGTAATTGTTCAAGTTAACCACATAGTATTTTATAAGTTATAAAATACACCCTATACTATATATAACATTAAAAGTCTAACATTATATATATATATATATATATATATATATATATATATATATATATATATATATATATATATATATATATATATGTATAACTAAAAGTCAGTCTTACCGTTAGTAGGCCTCATTCACGAACCTAGTCTATAAGGGGTGTTTAAGGAAATTGCCTATAAAATGGCGATTGAATGGGTATCCACTCTTACCCACCGCACTCTTGACTAGTGGAGGGTCGTTAGCCGAACGGGTAGGATAGGACGAAACCTTCCATTATAAGTATAATGAATTACTAAAGTAACTAAATGTTTTTCAAAATTCACAATCTTAGTTACTTAGGAAAAGTGAATTGATGCAATTCCATGAAATTACACTTTGTGCCCTTGCGAAGACGTTAGTGGAGCGTGTGTGGTTAACCGGCACACTAAATGGTTCTAAGCAAAGGTAGCAAAGGGTGACTCAATGTTTGTCATAGTTCGGTGGAGCGTGTGTGGTTTACTGGCACATCGAATAGGTGACTGTAACATGTGAGGGCACCATGTAGTTTGCATGGTTATTCACACCCGCTTTGTGATCCTCGGCATCCCAGTCACAAACTAGAGGGGCATATCGAGATTTAAACATGCCATTGAAAGTTCAATGAATCTCAAAGGATCTAGGAGTTTTCTAAGATTTAAAACTTAAATTTCTTTTTCGTTTTTCATGGTGGAAATTAGTGAATCGTCATTCACTTACCTTCAAATATTCTTCAATTAGGGTTACGGCATCCCTCTCCCGAGTTGTAGAATATTGTGTTGGGTCCTAGCCTTAGTATTTCATTTGGGTGATTTACTAAGGACTCAATCTATCAACTAACTTGAATTCGTTTTTCTCCCGTTTTGTAGATGTCAAAGTTCGACAACTATGGTCTTCTCAAATCCCGTGGAACAAGCATTCCACATGAAGATGATATTCCATGATTCGATCGAGGAACAAGAAATCATGCTTCACTTCCTCCTCCTCCTCCAATTCTTCTCCCTAACCCACAAGTTCAAAGGCTTGAAAAGTTCAAGATCACTCAAGCCCTTTTGGCAAGTAAACATAAAGAAGGAAAGTCCGTGTGTGCACACGTCCTAGGGATGAAGTCACACATTGATAAATTAAGAATGTTGGGATCCGTTGTCTGTGAGAAAATGGCTGTTGATTGGGTTCTTCAGTCACTTCCCAACTCATATAGTGAGTTCTTAAGAGAGTACTATATGATGAACTACGACGTGACCCTTATAGATCTCACCTATATGCTTATTGCTGCTGAATCTGCAATGATTTGGCGCAATAGAAAAGCAAAGTTGACTGGTGAATCTGCCTTCAAGACCTCTATGGATATAGACAATGGCAACGAAAGACATGCTATGATCGAAAAGTTTGATCATAAGAGAAAGGCGATGTCTGAAGTAGTTCCATGTCCTGTTCCAAAAGAGTCGATTTGCTTTTATTGCCAAGAGAAGGGGCATTGGAGACGAAGCTGCCCCATTTACCTAAGAGATCTAAGAGATGGGAGAGTCGAAACGTATGGACCTAATATAGGTAAAATCCATTTACTAACTCTTTTAAGCTTCTATTCTAGATTCTTAATACATAATGTAATAAGATTACAATTGATGTTTTGTAGGATCGAAGAAAAGAAAGGGAGCTTAAGGGAAGAAGTGAGCAGAATCTAACCGTGAAGGAATGGATTTCGATCGCGTTTCTCGAAGATTAGATTCTTGAGCTACTACTTAGAGTTAGAATTAGATTGATAAGAAAGATGTATTAGCATAAGTTTTTCAATGAATTGCATTGTAAGGACAAATTTTTCCGCAATAAAATAAATTTTGATTTTAAATTTTATTTATTTATCCTTGCAATGGCGTGTATGAAAAATTGATGTTAAAATGTTTCTATTATTAGCAATAATGGATTTGGTTCTTATTGTGTTATTTATGGAAAGTTGAGGATTTACCAAATAGGGAGAGTTTCTCATCGCCCAAAGTTTCAATTGGACAGAAATTTGGAATCACGCAACTTGGTTGCACGATGAATGAGAAATTTCATATTTGGAAATTAGACAAATTCATTGACAAAGTGTCAAGTGAAGGACTAAGAGATCGAGCACACAATGTTGCGTGTTGATCAAGTCAACCATAAGAGTAACAATGATATTCGTCATGATTTACTAAAGGTTTAGTAAATATGATTATACTTACGAGATTAAGTGTAATTCTTAGTTGATTGAAAAAGTTTAAATCAATAGCAGAACGAATAAGAAGAATCAAGAAGGCAGAGAGATAAAAGTTTCTCCATTCTAAGAAGAAGGGAGAGTACCTTTTATGCTTTATGATTAAAAACCATATCTCAATTGATCCTCTAAGTGAGTCTTGGTACAATTGTATGTCCAAGAAGAGGAATCAAGAATTGAAGAAATGGTTAAATCAATAAGTCAATCATACTTCGTTCCAATAACAAGTCTTAAAGTTAAGATTGTGACATTGAGTGAAAGGTATTAAGAAGGTTTGTAACTTTCATTAAATGTGGAAAGTTGTAATGTCTTGGATAAGACAAAGACCAACTAGGACCAATTTATGAAGTGTTTTCATAAAAAATACACTAACTCTTGAATATTTGTTTGTCAGGAAATGTTTATTGACAAGAGAATCTTATATGTCAAGGAGTCAGTGGGAGTCTTAATGGTCTTGAAAGGTTTCAAGAACAAATCAAATAAACCTTATCGATCATCACTAGCACACGAGTTGAGGTTTACAACCTATCGTGTCGACATTATTTTGATTCTGTGCCAATCCAATCGAGTTAATTATGCATGTGAGTTTTATGAGTTCTCATTTTCAACGCATAAAAGGCAAAGCACCTTAATCAATGAAAGGTACATTGATAGGAAAGGGTGAGCTACTTAACTACTTGGAAGACATGGTGGGCAGCTGTGCTACCATAAAGGCAAGAAATCAAGATTAAGAAAGGTTCGGTCCATATGAGTTTGAATTTGTCGTAAACTTTGGTTTTAACAAATTCACATGGATAGGAACACATACACCGCTCAAATCTAAGTGTCATAAGATTTCTTCCTTCATGAAAATGATTGTGAGGAAATGCTTTCACTAAGAAAGATTTTAAGAAGATAGTGATTGTAAAATTGCATTCTCGAATTCAATTATGGTTACGGCATCCCATTCCATAATTTGAATTGTGAGGTTTGGAAATTAGTCTTAATTGTTTAGACACACACATGAACTATCGAAGGCAAAGGTGTATAAGTTCAAGAAGCATTGATAAAGGATTATCAAAGCACTAAGTATTAGAAACATGAACTTAAGAAATTCAATAAGTATTGTTTTCTGAAAGTTAAGATGTTTATGAATACATGTCGAAGCTAGTGGGAGCATAAGTGTTAGGTTTTATAATAATCATCATGATAGTGGGAGCATAAATGTTATGATTGTATGATTATTAAGGAAAGTATTGCAAGGTTAGCAATATTAATTATAGAAAACAAGAGTCATACTTTGCAAAGTTGTAAGAGTTGAAAGGTTGTTTTGCTATAATTAAGGGAGAGAATATTATGCTTCATTTCAAATCTAAAGGATTAGGTTGAGAAATGTTAATAAATTTAGTCAAAGGTACATAGTGTGTTCTTAAAATTTCAATTATGATTACGGCATTCCTCTTCACAATTCGAATTTTGAGAACATAGCAAATAAAACATTATGCGTCGTGTCCCATACGCTTCGGGTATAGGATCGATTGCAAATGCTTTAATGTTTGACCATTTTAAAATTTTCCAAATGTCGAGCGCATTTAGAGGGAAAAGGGAATAGAATTTTTTTTGACTAAAACAATTAAACAACTATCAAAGGACAACCCAAAGTTCGACGAGGATTAGTTGCTTGTGAGTAGTTGGAAGTATAGTATTGGAAAATATGGAAATGTTTCCATATTGGATGGACCGTATCGACATCATTACGAATAGATAAGATTCAATTAAGAATGAGTTGTCATATGGAACATATGGAAGTGTGTCCATATTGGGAATTGAATATTGAAAATCTATGACTAGATTAGAAACTTTTATGCAAAAGGATGTTCAAAGGAATGTACCTTGAGTGAGAGACATCACGTCTATGGAATTGTCTTGTAACAATCTCCGATAGAGGACTTTGTAATATCATTGGCAATAGTCTTTGTGACTTTGGTGCAGTGACATTACGAAAGGATAGTTGCATAGAATGTTAGAATCTAGCATATTCTATAAGTAACAAGAATTTGATATTCTTTGACTTATGAAAAACGGATTTGGAGTTGTGAAATGAGAAGGATTGGAAATGTGTTCAATGTGATCTATTTCACAAAGTAAGAACCATAGGTAAACATTGTGTGCATGCTAGGAGCATGGGACAATTGTTGGAATTCAAGTAAGAAGTTGATTAACCGAAATGACAAATAATGAGTAATCGATATGGTGATAAATAAAAGGAGTTTTATTTATACTCAAAGGTTTGAGGCCATATGGGATTAGTATTATTCTTGTGTTTCACATTTTCATGTTTTGACTTCCAGAATAATTGTGTTTATTGAAAATAATCGAATTATTCGAACGGGCCATAGTCGTTCATATGTTGGAAGTAGATATGAAAGAAGATTGTCATGAATTGGTGTGTGGATTGTCTATAAGGTATTAGACATAAGCAAATGTTTGCTGCAACGTTCATGAGTGCTTATGAATGAGATTTGAGCATTGGATTAAACCCACGCTCACTTGGATCACTCCATGAATTGTATCATAAATGATTGGTGAGACGATAACATCTTATATTCTTGAAACCGAGATGTGTGAGTTGTATCTTGCAAATCGGTTGCACATTGATAATATGTAAACGCACCAGTAACTTGGTGTTATAAAACATATTGTTGTGTGTAATTCGGTTGGTGAGTGCAAGCAAGCATTGTATCAAAGTTTATCCGTTCCTTTTATTCAAAGTAGGATAAAAGCGATATCTTTGGGCCCCTCGATGGTTTAGTGATGACAAACGTAAATGCTCGGCCGGGCTAGGGCTAATTTGATTTGTTCAATTAGTCAATCGTCATAAATCGGGAATCGAGATATAGTACAAAGAGAATGATTTGAAATCATATCTCATATGATATCTAGAATGGAGGAATATATGATCCCTTATCTAAGGACACGCGTATTTGATATGATCAGAGTTGACAGCGGCTTTGGAAAGCTACGATTGCAGATCGGGATCCGAAGTCATATGCTAAATAGTTATTAGACTTATCCAAGTGGGAGACTGTTGGATTAGTGTCTAAGTCCATAACTATTTTGGTATGTACTTGACCCGATGGTGCATGGTCCTTTTGGGTTGCCTTCACCAAAGCAACTTGATAGGAGAAATAAATAAAAAGAGAGAGAGGTTATTATGATTTATTAATATGTTATAAGAATAATGTATTAAAGGAGAAATCATATTTGTTTAATTAATATTGGTCAATAATTAATTAAGAATTAATTTTGTGATCAAGTGTAATTAATTAAACTAGGGGGGCTGAATTGTAATTATGTGATAGTTACAAAATAAGGTAAGGATTATCTTATATATATGGTGAACGAATTTGAGGTGTAAATCCCTTAGAATTCGAGTATGATAAGGATTCAAGGATTATCTTATTGGTTGCTTGGTGGATAAGCAACTAGATAAGGATAATGACTGAAACCCTATCTCTACACATATATAAACACCCCTAGGGTCATGAATTCGTGTATCCCTTTCCAAGAAGTCTTAGAGACGAATTCTAAACTCCCTCCTCTCTCTTTATACCTTCTCCACTTGCTATGGTGTTTGTAAGCCATTAGAGGAGTGACACTTGTGACTCTCAGCTTTCCAAGGTCAATTCAAGGCGGAATTGGATTGTTATTGCTACATAACAATCAAGGTAATATATTAAACCTAATTATATGTTAATATTGATTTCCATATGCTAGAATTAGGGTTTATAGTCTTGGATTCAAAGCATGTACAATAGAGAAACCTAGATCCAAGCATTAGGGTTTGTATGAGCACATAGCATGTCTTATGACCAAAACCCATCAGTGATATCAGAGCCTTGATTGGTTTCTATTGTATTGATGCATATTTGATCGAAATAAGCAATGAAAATCAATTTTTTGAGTTTCTGAATGTTTGACTCGCCGAGTCACTTGGTGAACTCGCCGAGTCAGCTGTACTCGACGAGTCCAGGTCCAGACTCGACGAGTCAAAGGGTCTGACAGCTCAGATTCGCGATTTTCTTCCTGCTTTGCCTTTGGATAATTACCATAAACATGTTTTTTGTGATAAAATCCGAATTTTTTCATTATTATGTGATTATCCTTACCTAAATAGAAGATAATTGTTAAAATTTAGATAATCACTTATTTTATTAGATAAAGTTTGATTATTTGTAATTTAGATTTGTATTATCTTGTGAAATAGTTTCATATTTTCCCTTTAGGTTTTATAGTTTAAATTGGAACCGAAAAGTTTTGTTGTTTTGAAATTTAAATAGTTAAACCCTAATGTGATGAAATGTTTCAAAACTTGCCCTCAAGTTTTTGAATTTAAATTTTGATTAAAAAGTTTAATTTTGATGCATATTTAAATTCTAAACCCTAATGTGATGAAATGTTTCAAAACTTGCCCTCAAGTTTTGGAATTTAAAGGTTGATTAAAAGTTTAATTAGAATTGTTAAATCTCTAGTATTGTTTTGAAAAAGTTCAAATCACACCCTTATGGTTTTATTAATTAATTAAGGTGTATAATTAAAAGAGGTTTAATAAATCCATAAAAGTTTAGGTTAACCATTTAATAGAATTAAAAGTGTAATTGTTAAAGTTAACCACATAGTATTTTAAAAGTTATAAAATACACCCTATACTATATATAACATTAAAAGTCTAACATTATATATATATATATATATATATATATATATATATATATATATATATATATATATGTATAACTAAAAGTCAGTCTTACCGTTAGTAGGCCTCATTCACGAAGCTAGTCTATAAGGGGTGTTTAAGGAAATTGCCTATAAAATGGCGATTGAATGGGTATCCACTCTTACCCACCGCACTCTTGACTAGTGGAGGGTCGTTAGCCGAACGGGTAGGATAGGACGAAACCTTCCATTATAAGTATAATGAATTACTAAAGTAACTAAATGTTTTTCAAAATTCACAATCTTAGTTACTTAGGAAAAGTGAATTGATGCAATTCCATGAAATTACACTTTGTGCCCTTGCGAAGACGTTAATGGAGCGTGTGTGGTTAACCGGTACACTAAATGGTTCTAAGCAAAGGTAGCAAAGGGTGACTCAATGTTTGTCATAGTTCGGTGGAGCGTGTGTGGTTTACTGGCACATCGAATAGGTGGCTATAACATGTGAGGGCACCATGTAGTTTGCATGGTTATTCACACCCGCTTTGTGATCTTCGACATCCCAGTCACAAACTAGAGGGGCATATCGAGATTTAAACATGCCATTGAAAGTTCAATGAATCTCAAAGGATCTATGAGTTTTCATAGATTTAAAACTTAAATTTCTTTTTCGTTTTTCATGGTGGAAATTAGTGAATCGTCATTCACTTACCTTCAAATATTCTTCAATTAGGGTTACGGCATCCCTCTCCCGAGTTGTAGAATATTGTGTTGGGTCCTAGCCTTAGTATTTCATTTGGGTGATTTACTAAGGACTCAATCTATCAACTAACTTGAATTCGTTTTTCTCCCGTTTTGTAGATGTCAAAGTTCGACAACTATGGTCTTCTCAAATCCCGTGGAACAAGCATTCCACATGAAGATGATATTCCATGATTCGATCGAGGAACAAGAAATCATGCTTCACTTCCTCCTCCTCCTACAATTCTTCTCCCTAACCCACAAGTTCAAAGGCTTGAAAAGTTCAAGATCACTCAAGCCCTTTTGGCAAGTAAACATAAAGAAGGAAAGTCCGTGTGTGCACACGTCCTAGGGATGAAGTCACACATTGATAAATTAAGAATGTTGGGATCCGTTGTCTGTGAGAAAATGGCTGTTGATTGGGTTCTTCAGTCACTTCCCAACTCATATAGTGAGTTCTTAAGAGAGTACTATATGATGAACTACGACGTGACCCTTATAGATCTCACCTATATGCTTATTGCTGCTGAATCTGCAATGATTTGGCGCAATAGAAAAGCAAAGTTGACTGGTGAATCTGCCTTCAAGACCTCTATGGATATAGACAATGGCAACGAAAGACATGCTATGATCGAAAAGTTTGATCATAAGAGAAAGGCGATGTCTGAAGTAGTTCCATGTCCTGTTCCAAAAGAGTCGATTTGCTTTTATTGCCAAGAGAAGGGGCATTGGAGACGAAGCTGCCCCATTTACCTAAGAGATCTAAGAGATGGGAGAGTCGAAACGTATGGACCTAATATAGGTAAAATCCATTTACTAACTCTTTTAAGCTTCTATTCTAGATTCTTAATACATAATGTAATAAGATTACAATTGATGTTTTGTAGGATCGAAGAAAAGAAAGGGAGCTTAAGGGAAGAAGTGAGCAGAATCTAACCGTGAAGGAATGGATTTCGATCGCGTTTCTCGAAGATTAGATTCTTGAGCTACTACTTAGAGTTAGAATTAGATTGATAAGAAAGATGTATTAGCATAAGTTTTTCAATGAATTGCATTGTAAGGACAAATTTTTCCGCAATAAAATAAATTTTGATTTTAAATTTTATTTATTTATCCTTGCAATGGCGTGTATGAAAAATTGATGTTAAAATGTTTCTATTATTAGCAATAATGGATTTGGTTCTTATTGTGTTATTTATGGAAAGTTGAGGATTTACCAAATAGGGAGAGTTTCTCATCGCCCAAAGTTTCAATTGGACAGAAATTTGGAATCACGCAACTTGGTTGCACGATGAATGAGAAATTTCATATTTGGAAATTAGACAAATTCATTGACAAAGTGTCAAGTGAAGGACTAAGAGATTGAGCACACAATGTTGCGTGTTGATCAAGTCAACCATAAGAGTAACAATGATATTCGTCATGATTTACTAAAGGTTTAGTAAATATGATTATACTTACGAGATTAAGTGTAATTCTTAGTTGATTGAAAAAGTTTAAATCAATAGCAGAACGAATAAGAAGAATCAAGAAGGCAGAGAGATAAAAGTTTCTCCATTCTAAGAAGAAGGGAGAGTACCTTTTATGCTTTATGATTAAAAACCATATCTCAATTGATCCTCTAAGTGAGTCTTGGTACAATTGTATGTCCAAGAAGAGGAATCAAGAATTGAAGAAATGGTTAAATCAATAAGTCAATCATACTTCGTTCCAATAACAAGTCTTAAAGTTAAGATTGTGACATTGAGTGAAAGGTATTAAGAAGGTCTGTAACTTTCATTAAATGTGGAAAGTTGTAATGTATTGGATAAGACAAAGACCAACTAGGACCAATTTATGAAGTGTTTTGATAAAAACTACACTAACTCTTGAATATTTGTTTGTCAAGAAATGTTTATTGACAAGAGAATCTTATATGTCAAGGAGTCAGTGGGAGTCTTAATGGTCTTGAAAGGTTTCAAGAACAAATCAAATAAACCTTATCGATCATCACTAGCACACGAGTTGAGGTTTACAACCTATCGTGTTGACATTATTTTGATTCTGTGCCAATCCAATCGAGTTAATTATGCATGTGAGTTTTATGAGTTCTCATTTTCAACGCATAAAAGGCAAAGCACCTTAATCAATGAAAGGTACATTGATAGGAAAGGGTGAGCTACTTAACTACTTGGAAGACATGGTGGGCAGCTGTGCTACCATAAAGGCAAGAAATCAAGATTAAGAAAGGTTCGGTCCATATGAGTTTGAATTTGTCGTAAACTTTGGTTTTAACAAATTCACATGGATAGGAACACATACACCGCTCAAATCTAAGTGTCATAAGATTTCTTCCTTCATGAAAATGATTGTGAGGAAATGCTTTCACTAAGAAAGATTTTAAGAAGATAGTGATTGTAAAATTGCATTCTCGAATTCAATTATGGTTACGGCATCCCTTTCCATAATTTGAATTGTGAGGTTTGGCAATTAGTCTTAACTGTTTAGACACACACATGAACTATCGAAGGCAAAGGTGTATAAGTTCAAGAAGCATTGATAATGGATTATCAAAGCACTAAGTATTAGAAACATGAACTTAAGAAATTCAATAAGTATTGTTTTCTGAAAGTTAAGATGTTTATGAATACATGTCGAAGCTAGTGGGAGCATAAGTGTTAGGTTTTATAATAATCATCATGATAGTGGGAGCATAAATGTTATGATTGTATGATTATTAAGGAAAGTATTGCAAGGTTAGCAATATTAATTATAGAAAACAAGAGTCATACTTTGCAAAGTTGTAAGAGTTGAAAGGTTGTTTTGCTATAATTAAGGGAGAGAATATTATGCTTCATTTCAAATCTAAAGGATTAGGTTGAGAAATGTTAATAAATTTAGTCAAAGGTACATAGTGTGTTCTTAAAATTTCAATTATGATTACAGCATTCCTCTTCACAATTCGAATTTTGAGAACATAGCAAATAAAACATTATGCGTCGTGTCCCATACGCTGCGGGTATAGGATCGATTGCAAATGCTCTAATGTTTGACCATTTTAAAATTTTCCAAATGTCGAGCGCATTTAGAGGGAAAAGGGAATAGAATTTGTTTTTGACTAAAACAATTAAACAACTATCAAAGGACAACCCAAAGTTCGACGAGGATTAGTTGCTTGTGAGTAGTTGGAAGTATAGTATTGGAAAATATGGAAATGTTTCCATATTGGATGGACCGTATCGACATCATTACGAATAGATAAGATTCAATTAAGAATGAGTTGTCATATGGAACATATGGAAGTGTGTCCATATTGGGAATTGAATATTGAAAATCTATGACTAGATTAGAAACTTTTATGCAAAAGGATGTTCAAAGGAATGTACCTTGAGTGAGAGACATCACGTCTATGGAATTGTCTTGTAACAATCTCCGATGGAGGACTTTGTAATATCATTGGCAATAGTCTTTGTGACTTTGGTGCAGTGACATTACGAAAGGATAGTTGCATAGAATGTTAGAATCTAGCATATTCTATAAGTAACAAGAATTTGATATTCTTTGACTTATGAAAAACGGATTTGGAGTTGTGAAATGAGAAGGATTGGAAATGTGTTCAATGTGATCTATTTCACAAAGTAAGAACCATAGGTAAACATTGTGTGCATGCTAGGAGCATGGGACAATTGTTGGAATTCAAGTAAGAAGTTGATTAACCGAAATGACAAATAATGAGTAATCGATATGGTGATAAATAAAAGGAGTTTTATTTATACTCAAAGGTTTGAGGCCATATGGGATTAGTATTATTCTTGTGTTTCACATTTTCATGTTTTGACTTCCAGAATAATTGTGTTTATTGAAAATAATCGAATTATTCGAACGGGCCATAGTCGTTCATATGTTGGAAGTAGATATGAAAGAAGATTGTCATGAATTGGTGTGTGGATTGTCTATAAGGTATTAGACATAAGCAAATGTTTGCTGCAACGTTCATGAGTGCTTATGAATGAGATTTGAGCATTGGATTAAACCCACGCTCACTTGGATCACTCCATGAATTGTATCATAAATGATTGGTGAGACGATAACATCTTATATTCTTGAAACCGAGATGTGTGAGTTGTATCTTGCAAATCGGTTGCACATTGATAATATGTAAACGCACCAGTAACTTGGTGTTATAAAACATATTGTTGTGTGTAATTCGGTTGGTGAGTGCAAGCAAGCATTGTATCAAAGTTTATCCGTTCCTTTTATTCAAAGTAGGATAAAAGCGATATCTTTGGGCCCCTCGATGGTTTAGTGATGACAAACGTAAATGCTCGGCCGGGCTAGGGCTAATTTGATTTGTTCAATTAGTCAATCGTCATAAATCGGGAATCGAGATATAGTACAAAGAGAATGATTTGAAATCATATCTCATATGATATCTAGAATGGAGGAATATATGATCCCTTATCTAAGGACACGCGTATTTGATATGATCAGAGTTGACAGCGGCTTTGGAAAGCTACGATTGCAGATCGGGATCCGAAGTCATATGCTAAATAGTTATTAGACTTATCCAAGTGGGAGACTGTTGGATTAGTGTCTAAGTCCATAACTATTTTGGTATGTACTTGACCCGATGGTGCATGGTCCTTTTGGGTTGCCTTCACCAAAGCAACTTGATAGGAGAAATAAATAAAAAGAGAGAGAGGTTATTATGATTTATTAATATGTTATAAGAATAATGTATTAAAGGAGAAATCATATTTGTTTAATTAATATTGGTCAATAATTAATTAAGAATTAATTTTGTGATCAAGTGTAATTAATTAAACTAGGGGGGCTGAATTGTAATTATGTGATAGTTACAAAATAAGGTAAGGATTATCTTATATATATGGTGAACGAATTTGAGGTGTAAATCCCTTAGAATTCGAGTATGATAAGGATTCAAGGATTATCTTATTGGTTGCTTGGTGGATAAGCAACTAGATAAGGATAATGACTGAAACCCTATCTCTACACAT
Source organism: Lactuca sativa (assembly GCF_002870075.4). Taxonomy (NCBI): domain Eukaryota; kingdom Viridiplantae; phylum Streptophyta; class Magnoliopsida; order Asterales; family Asteraceae; genus Lactuca; species Lactuca sativa. The sequence continues at coordinate 55,480,365 of NC_056623.2, forward strand.
ATATAAACACCCCTAGGGTCATGAATTCGTGTATCCCTTTCCAAGAAGTCTTAGAGACGAAGTCTAACCTCCCTCCTCTCTCTTTATACCTTCTCCACTTGCTATGGTGTTTGTAAGCCATTAGAGGAGTGACACTTGTGACTCTCAGCTTTCCAAGGTCAATTCAAGGAGGAATTGGATTGTTATTGCTACATAACAATCAAGGTAATATCTTAAACCTAATTATATGTTAATATTGATTTCCATATGCTAGAATTAGGGTTTATAGTCTTGGATTCAAAGCATGTACAATAGAGAAACCTAGATCCAAGCATTAGGGTTTGTATGAGCACATAGCATGTCTTATGACCAAAACCCATCAGTGGTATCAGAGCCTTGATTGGTTTCTATTGTATTGATGCATATTTGATCGAAATAAGCAATGAAAATCGATTTTTTGAGTTTCTGAATGTTTGACTCGCCGAGTCACTTGGTGAACTCGCCGAGTCAGCTGTACTCGACGAGTCCAGGTCCAGACTCGACGAGTCAAAGGGTCTGACAGCTCAGATTCGCGATTTTCTTCCTGTTTTGCCTTTGGATAATTACCAAAAACATGTTTTTTGTGATAAAATCCGAATTTTTTCATTATTATGTGATTATCCTTACCTAAATAGAAGATAATTGTTAAAATTTAGATAATCACTTGTTTTATTAGATAAAGTTTGATTATTTGTAATTTAGATTTGTATTATCTTGTGAAATAGTTTCATATTTTCCCTTTAGGTTTTATAGTTTAAATTTGAACCCAAAAGTTTTGTTATTTTGAAATTTAAATACTTAAACCCTAATGTGATGAAATGTTTCAAAATTTGCCCTCAAGTTTTTGAATTTAAATTTTGATTAAAAAGTTTAATTTTGATGCATATTTAAATTCTAAACCCTAATGTGATGAAATGTTTCAAAACTTGCCCTCAAGTTTTGGAATTTAAAGGTTGATTAAAAGTTTAATTAGAAATGTTAAATCTCTAGTATTGTTTTGAAAACGTTCAAATCACACCCTTATGGTTTTATTAATTAATTAAGGTGTATAATTAAAAGAGGTTTAATAAATCCATAAAAGTTTAGGTTAACCATTTAATAGAATTAAAAGTGTAATTGTTAAAGTTAACCACATAGTATTTTAAAAGTTATAAAATACACCCTATACTATATATAACATTAAAAGTCTAACATTATATATATATATATATATATATATATATATATATATATATATGTATAACTAAAAGTCAGTCTTACCGTTAGTAGGCCTCATTCACGAAGCTAGTCTATAAGGGGTGTTTAAGGAAATTGCCTATAAAATGGCGATTGAATGGGTATCCACTCTTACCCACCGCACTCTTGACTAGTGGAGGGTCGTTAGCCGAACGGGTAGGATAGGACGAAACCTTCCATTATAAGTATAATGAATTACTAAAGTAACTAAATGTTTTTCAAAATTCACAATCTTAGTTACTTAGGAAAAGTGAATTGATGCAATTCCATGAAATTACACTTTGTGCCCTTGCGAAGACGTTAGTGGAGCGTGTGTGGTTAACCGGCACACTAAATGGTTCTAAGCAAAGGTAGCAAAGGGTGACTCAATGTTTGTCATAGTTCGGTGGAGCGTGTGTGGTTTACTGGCACATCGAATAGGTGACTGTAACATGTGAGGGCACCATGTAGTTTGCATGGTTATTCACACCCGCTTTGTGATCCTCGGCATCCCAGTCACAAACTAGAGGGGCATATCGAGATTTAAACATGCCATTGAAAGTTCAATGAATCTTAAAGGATCTAGGAGTTTTCATAGATTTAAAACTTAAATTTCTTTTTCGTTTTTCATGGTGGAAATTAGTGAATCGTCATTCACTTACCTTCAAATATTCTTCAATTAGGGTTACGGCATCCCTCTCCCGAGTTGTAGAATATTGTGTTGGGTCCTAGCCTTAGTATTTCATTTGGGTGATTTACTAAGGACTCAATCTATCAACTAACCTGAATTACTTTTTCTCCCGTTTTGTAGATGTCAAAGTTCGACAACTATGGTCTTCTCAAATCCCGTGGAACAAGCATTCCACATGAAGATGATATTCCATGATTCGATCGAGGAACAAGAAATCATGCTTCACTTCCTCCTCCTCCTCCAATTCTTCTCCCTAACCCACAAGTTCAAAGGCTTGAAAAGTTCAAGATCACTCAAGCCCTTTTGGCAAGTAAACATAAAGAAGGAAAGTCCGTGTGTGCACACGTCCTAGGGATGAAGTCACACATTGATAAATTAAGAATGTTGGGATCCGTTGTCTGTGAGAAAATGGCTGTTGATTGGGTTCTTCAGTCACTTCCCAACTCATATAGTGAGTTCTTAAGAGAGTACTATATGATGAACTACGACGTGACCCTTATAGATCTCACCTATATGCTTATTGCTGCTGAATCTGCAATGATTTGGCGCAATAGAAAAGCAAAGTTGACTGGTGAATCTGCCTTCAAGACCTCTATGGATATAGACAATGGCAACGAAAGACATGCTATGATCGAAAAGTTTGATCATAAGAGAAAGGCGATGTCTGAAGTAGTTCCATGTCCTGTTCCAAAAGAGTCGATTTGCTTTTATTGCCAAGAGAAGGGGCATTGGAGACGAAGCTGCCCCATTTACCTAAGAGATCTAAGAGATGGGAGAGTCGAAATGTATGGACCTAATATAGGTAAAATCCATTTACTAACTCTTTTAAGCTTCTATTCTAGATTCTTAATACATAATGTAATAAGATTACAATTGATGTTTTGTAGGATCGAAGAAAAGAAAGGGAGCTTAAGGGAAGAAGTGAGCAGAATCTAACCGTGAAGGAATGGATTTCGATCGCGTTTCTCGAAGATTAGATTCTTGAGCTACTACTTAGAGTTAGAATTAGATTGATAAGAAAGATGTATTAGCATAAGTTTTTCAATGAATTGCATTGTAAGGACAAATTTTTCCGCAATAAAATAAATTTTGATTTTAAATTTTATTTATTTATCCTTGCAATGGCGTGTATGAAAAATTGATGTTAAAATGTTTCTATTATTAGCAATAATGGATTTGGTTCTTATTGTGTTATTTATGGAAAGTTGAGGATTTACCAAATAGGGAGAGTTTCTCATCGCCCAAAGTTTCAATTGGACAGAAATTTGGAATCACGCAACTTGGTTGCACGATGAATGAGAAATTTCATATTTGGAAATTAGACAAATTCATTGACAAAGTGTCAAGTGAAGGACTAAGAGATTGAGCACACAATGTTGCGTGTTGATCAAGTCAACCATAAGAGTAACAATGATATTCGTCATGATTTACTAAAGGTTTAGTAAATATGATTATACTTACGAGATTAAGTGTAATTCTTAGTTGATTGAAAAAGTTTAAATCAATAGCAGAACGAATAAGAAGAATCAAGAAGGCAGAGAGATAAAAGTTTCTCCATTCTAAGAAGAAGGGAGAGTACCTTTTATGCTTTATGATTAAAAACCATATCTCAATTGATCCTCTAAGTGAGTCTTGGTACAATTGTATGTCCAAGAAGAGGAATCAAGAATTGAAGAAATGGTTAAATCAATAAGTCAATCATACTTCGTTCCAATAACAAGTCTTAAAGTTAAGATTGTGACATTGAGTGAAAGGTATTAAGAAGGTTTGTAACTTTCATTAAATGTGGAAAGTTGTAATGTCTTGGATAAGACAAAGACCAACTAGGACCAATTTATGAAGTGTTTTCATAAAAAATACACTAACTCTTGAATATTTGTTTGTCAGGAAATGTTTATTGACAAGAGAATCTTATATGTCAAGGAGTCAGTGGGAGTCTTAATGGTCTTGAAAGGTTTCAAGAACAAATCAAATAAACCTTATCGATCATCACTAGCACACGAGTTGAGGTTTACAACCTATCGTGTCGACATTATTTTGATTCTGTGCCAATCCAATCGAGTTAATTATGCATGTGAGTTTTATGAGTTCTCATTTTCAACGCATAAAAGGCAAAGCACCTTAATCAATGAAAGGTACATTGATAGGAAAGGGTGAGCTACTTAACTACTTGGAAGACATGGTGGGCAGCTGTGCTACCATAAAGGCAAGAAATCAAGATTAAGAAAGGTTCGGTCCATATGAGTTTGAATTTGTCGTAAACTTTGGTTTTAACAAATTCACATGGATAGGAACACATACACCGCTCAAATCTAAGTGTCATAAGATTTCTTCCTTCATGAAAATGATTGTGAGGAAATGCTTTCACTAAGAAAGATTTTAAGAAGATAGTGATTGTAAAATTGCATTCTCGAATTCAATTATGGTTACGGCATCCCTTTCCATAATTTGAATTGTGAGGTTTGGAAATTAGTCTTAATTGTTTAGACACACACATGAACTATCGAAGGCAAAGGTGTATAAGTTCAAGAAGCATTGATAAAGGATTATCAAAGCACTAAGTATTAGAAACATGAACTTAAGAAATTCAATAAGTATTGTTTTCTGAAAGTTAAGATGTTTATGAATACATGTCGAAGCTAGTGGGAGCATAAGTGTTAGGTTTTATAATAATCATCATGATAGTGGGAGCATAAATGTTATGATTGTATGATTATTAAGGAAAGTATTGCAAGGTTAGCAATATTAATTATAGAAAACAAGAGTCATACTTTGCAAAGTTGTAAGAGTTGAAAGGTTGTTTTGCTATAATTAAGGGAGAGAATATTATGCTTCATTTCAAATCTAAAGGATTAGGTTGAGAAATGTTAATAAATTTAGTCAAAGGTACATAGTGTGTTCTTAAAATTTCAATTATGATTACGGCATTCCTCTTCACAATTCGAATTTTGAGAACATAGCAAATAAAACATTATGCGTCGTGTCCCATACGCTTCGGGTATAGGATCGATTGCAAATGCTTTAATGTTTGACCATTTTAAAATTTTCCAAATGTCGAGCGCGTTTAGAGGGAAAAGGGAATAGAATTTGTTTTTGACTAAAACAATTAAACAACTATCAAAGGACAACCCAAAGTTCGACGAGAATTAGTTGCTTGTGAGTAGTTGGAAGTATAGTATTGGAAAATATGGAAATGTTTCCATATTGGATGGACCGTATCGACATCATTACGAATAGATAAGATTCAATTAAGAATGAGTTGTCATATGGAACATATGGAAGTGTGTCCATATTGGGAATTGAATATTGAAAATCTATGACTAGATTAGAAACTTTTATGCAAAAGGATGTTCAAAGGAATGTACCTTGAGTGAGAGACATCACGTCTATGGAATTGTCTTGTAACAATCTCCGATAGAGGACTTTGTAATATCATTGGCAATAGTCTTTGTGACTTTGGTGCAGTGACATTACGAAAGGATAGTTGCATAGAATGTTAGAATCTAGTATATTCTATAAGTAACAAGAATTTGATATTCTTTGACTTATGAAAAACGGATTTGGAGTTGTGAAATGAGAAGGATTGGAAATGTGTTCAATGTGATCTATTTCACAAAGTAAGAACCATAGGTAAACATTGTGTGCATGCTAGGAGCATGGGACAATTGTTGGAATTCAAGTAAGAAGTTGATTAACCGAAATGACAAATAATGAGTAATCGATATGGTGATAAATAAAAGGAGTTTTATTTATACTCAAAGGTTTGAGGCCATATGGGATTAGTATTATTCTTGTGTTTCACATTTTCATGTTTTGACTTCCAGAATAATTGAGTTTATTGAAAATAATCGAATTATTCGAACGGGCCACAGTCGTTCATATGTTGGAAGTAGATATGAAAGAAGACTGTCATGAATTGGTGTGTGGATTGTCTATAAGGTATTAGACATAAGCAAATGTTTGCTGCAACGTTCATGAGTGCTTATGAATGAGATTTGAGCATTGGATTAAACCCACGCTCACTTGGATCACTCCATGAATTGTATCATAAATGATTGGTGAGACGATAACATCTTATATTCTTGAAACCGAGATGTGTGAGTTGTATCTTGCAAATCGGTTGCACATTGATAATATGTAAACGCACCAGTAACTTGGTGTTATAAAACATATTGTTGTGCGTAATTCGGTGGGTGAGTGCAAGCAAGCATTGTATCAAAGTTTATCCGTTCCTTTTATTCAAAGTAGGATAAAAGCGATATCTTTAGGCCCCTCGATGGTTTAGTGATGACAAACGTAAATGCTCGGTCGGGCTAGGGCTAATTTGATTTGTTCAATTAGTCAATCGTCATAAATCGGGAATCGAGATATAGTACAAAGAGAATGATTTGAAATCATATCTTATATGATATCTAGAATGGAGGAATATATGATCCCTTATCTAAGGACACGCGTATTTGATATGATCAGAGTTGAAAGCGGCTTTGGAAAGCTACGATTGCAGATCGGGATCCGAAGTCATATGCTAAATAGTTATTAGACTTATCCAAGTGGGAGACTTTTGGATTAGTTTCTAAGTCCATAACTATTTTGGTATGTACTTGACCCGATGGTGCATGGTCCTTTTGGGTTGCCTTCACCAAAGCAACTTGATAGGAGAAATAAATAAAGAGAGAGAGGTTATTATGATTTATTAATATGTTATAAGAATAATGTATTAAAGGAGAAATCATATTTGTTTAATTAATATTGGTCAATAATTAATTAAGAATTAATTTTGTGATCAAGTGTAATTAATTAAACTAGGGGGGCTGAATTGTAATTATGTGATAGTTACAAAATAAGGTAAGGATTATCTTATATATATGGTGAACGAATTTGAGGTGTAAATCCCTTAGAATTCGAGTATGATAAGGATTCAAGGATTATCTTATTGGTTGCTTGGTGGATAAGCAACTAGATAAGGATAATGACTGAAACCCTATCTCTACACCTATATAAACACCCCTAGGGTCATGAATTCGTGTATCCCTTTCCAAGAAGTCTTAGAGATGAATTCTAACCTCCCTCCTCTCTCTTTATACCTTCTCCACTTGCTATGGTGTTTGTAAGCCATTAGAGGAGTGACACTTGTGACTCTCAGCTTTCCAAGGTCAATTCAAGGAGGAATTGGATTGTTATTGCTACATAACAATCAAGGTAATATCTTAAACCTAATTATATGTTAATATTGATTTCCATATGCTAGAATTAGGGTTTATAGTCTTGGATTCAAAGCATGTACAATAGAGAAACCTAGATCCAAGCATTAGGGTTTGTATGAGCACATAGGATGTCCTATGACCAAAACCCATCAAGTTGCCTAAAAATGCTTTAAGTGCTAAATGTTATATGTTTCCATATATGATATTATTAGTTCGGATCTATGGTCTGTTGCCGACCGGATCTGGAAACCTTATGTGTGTAGGATTCTAAGTGTATGCCTACGTTATTAGAACTAGCATGTAAACGTTTCGGAGTAATAAGGATGATTTGAATATCTATCGTGAATGAGAATCTAGTTTCACCTTATTCGGTGTGTAGATCAAAATGATTTGAACAAGGAGTGGCGTTGGAAACACGGATGAAAACAGGAATCAACCGCCAGTGATTGAGCAAATACCTGTTGTAGCAGCAACACCAAAACCAATAACAATGGCTGCGGTGCAAGCCATGATACGGGCTATGCTAGCCAAACAAAGGGAGGAGATGCGACAAATGTTTTATAATAATAGGGATGAACCTATCATACCTATTGAGGAACCTGAATTGATTCCCGAGCAATCGGAGGAAGGGAACAATAGTCGCATGATGAGTCAAGTTGGGACTCAAGGAGAACGAAGGAACGATCCAGAAAGGAGAAATAACAAGGATGGGCGTATATACAAGAACTTCTTTGGCGCCAAACCGCCAAGTCTTTCTGGGAGCCCAAAGCCTGTTGACATAATGGATTGGATCTCCGAAATGGAGATGGTATTTGAAAGTTGAGACTGTAGCAACAAATAGAAGACCGTTTTTCTGGTTAGACAACTGAAGAGTGGAGTCTTGAGTTGGTGGAATTTGTTGGCAGATACTATGCCAAGAGGAGAAGCCCTGAAAATGTCATGGGAGGAGTTCTTGGAACAGCTGAGGGTGTAGTATTGTTCAAAGATAGATCTGATTGATCTGAACAATGAGTTCCAAAACTTGAAGAAGGGGAAGATGAGCATAGATGACTATGCTACTGCATTTACTGAGAAGATGAAGTTGTTTCCGTACCTGGTGCCAACGGAACTCTCCAAGATTGAGAGGTTTGCTAATGGACTGCCTGCCGACTTTGGTCCAACAGTCAAGATGGCAACCACTCTGAAAACGGCTGTTCGTGCAGCTAAGAATGTGGAGGCCCAGCAGAAGGAAAAGGGTCTAGAAAGAATAGATGTTGGTGAAAAGAGGAAGTTCGATGGAACTTCGGGGTCCAACAAGAAAAACAAGTTCTCGAAGTCTGGTTCGAGGGGAAGTGGAGGTGAAGCGAAGTGGTGCGACAAATGTAAGAAGAAGCATCATGGGAAATGTGAGGTGGCAAACACATGTTACAAGTGTGGAAAGCCAGGGCACTATGCCAATGAGTGTACCCTCTCAAAGAAAGTTTGCTATGGTTGTGGTGAGGAGGGACATATGTCGAGGGACTGCCCGAAGAAAAAGGAGGCAGCTAGACCCAACATTCCGCCAAAGCCAAAGGTGAGAGCATTCCAGATGACACTGGAAGCTGCTAAAGATGAAGCTGATGTCGCTTCAGGTACCTTTCTCGTTAACGAATTGCCTGCCCAAATTTTATTTGATTATGGAGCCAACTACTCCTTTATATCGCATGAATTTGGTAGAAAGCTAGCTTTGCCTGTTGTTAGACTAGATAATGCCTTATTAGTTGAAGTTGCTAGTGGCAAGTTTGTACCTGTTAGCTATCGCATCAAAAACATCTTAATTGATCTGAATGGGAATAAGTTCCACGAGGAATTATTTCCTATCGAACTTAATGGTTTCGACGTCGTTTTGGGAATGGATTGGCTTAGCGCCAATGACGCCGAAATTTTATGCAAGAAGAAAATAGTCAAAGTAAACCCGCCTGGGAAAGATTCGTTTATGGTGTATGGAGATAAACGGAGAGTGAATTCTGGAATTATTTTATTGATGAAAGCCAAAAAATGTTTGATCAAGGGGTGTACATCATACTTAGCATTCGTGATCGATGCTAAGAAGGAAAAGAAGGTGATGTAGAATATTCCGGTGGTGTGTGATTATCCGGAAGTATTTCCCGAAGATCTTCCTGGATTACCACCAGATCGACAAGTGGAATTCCGTATTGACTTGTTGCCAGGAACGACGCCAATTGCAAAAGCACCTTATCGATTAGCACTGACAGAGATGAAGGAGCTAATGATGCAACTTCAGGAGTTATTGGACAAAGGTTTCATTAGACCTAGTTCATCACCCTGGGGAGCTCCGGTGTTATTTGTGAAGAAGAAAGATGGAAGTATGAGAATGTGCATTGATTACAGAGAGCTGAACAAGGCAACAATAAAGAATAGATATCCGTTGCCGAGGATTGATGACCTGTTTGATCAATTGCAAGGTTCGAGCTATTTCTCGAAGATCGATCTAAGGTCAGGATATCATCAGCTGAAAGTAAGAGAGCAGGATATAGAGAAGACTGCATTCAGAACTAGATATGGACACTACGAGTTCTTGGTTATGTCGTTTGGACTAACCAATGCTCCGGCAGCATTCATGGATTTGATGAATAGGGTTTGTAATCCGTTCCTTGATAAATCTGTGATAGTGTTCATAGACGACATTCTGATTTACTCGAAAAGCCAGGAGGAGCATGGCAGACACTTGCGAGAAGTGTTAAAAGTTTTGAAGAAGGAGAAGTTGTATGCTAAGTTCTCCAAATGTGATTTTTGGATTCGTGAAGTCCAATTCTTGGGTCACGTGGTCAACCAAGAAGGGATAATGGTTGATCCAGCAAAGATTGAAGCTGTAACGAAGTGGGAACAACCGAAAAGTCCCACGGAGATTCGAAGCTTTTTAGGATTAGCCGGATATTACCGAAGGTTTATCCAAGGCTTTTCTTTGATTGCTACTCCGTTGACATCTTTGACCCACAAAGGAGCTACTTATGCTTGGAGTGAGAAGCATAAAGAAGCATTCGAGAAGCTAAAGAAGAAAGCTATGCGAGGCACCGATACTTTCTCTACCCGATGGAGTTGAAGACTTCGCTGTCTATAGCGATGCGTCTGGGGTTGGATTGGGTTGTATTTTGACCCAAAGAGAAAAGGTGATAGCATATGTGTCTCGACAGTTGAAAGAGCATGAAAAGAACTACCCGACTCATGATTTGGAGTTGGCAGCGGTAGTTTTCGCTCTGAAAATATGGAGGCATTACCTCTATGGCACGAAGTGCAAACTTTTCACTGATCATAAGAGTCTCCAATATCTCTTTAATCAGAAAGAATTGAATATGAGGCAACGACGCTGGCTAGAATTACTTAAAGACTACGACTGCGAGATACTTTACCACCCCAGTAAAGCTAATGTTGTTGCTGATGCTCTCAGTCGGAAAGTCAATCTTGAAAGGAAAAGGCCAAGAGCGTTGAGAATTGAAGTTGTCTCGACTATTTTGGAAAGTATAAAGAAAGCTCAGAGCGAAGCTTCTGAGAAGAATGACAGAAAGGAGGAACGTTTGGGCAAAACGTTGGTGTTCGGTGTAAAAAGTCATGGACTGAAGGTGTTCCAAGGTCGGATTTGGATACCTAAGACAGGAGGAGTCACAGATCTTCTGATGGAAGAAGCTCACAAGACCATGTACTCGATTCATCCTGGTAGCACTAAAATGTATAGGGACCTGAAACCCTACTACTGGTGGCCGACGATGAAGTTTGATGTTGCAAAGTATGTGACCGAGTGTGTGACTTGTGCGAGAGTCAAGACACAACATCAGAAACCGTATGGGAGTTTAGAACCTTTGCTTGTGCCTATGGGTAAGTGGGAAGACATTGTTATGGATTTTGTCACTAAACTGCCCAGAACAAAGAATGGTCACGACATGATTTGGGTGGTCGTTGATCGATTCACTAAGAGTGCGCATTTCATAGCGGCCAAGGAGAAATGGTCTATGGAGAAGCTTGCGAATTCTTACGTGAAGGAAATTGTGAGGCTTCACGGTGTTCCGTTAACGATTGTGTCGGATCGTGATAGCCGTTTCACCTCACGATTTTGGAAAAGTCTACAAGAGGAATTGGGTACGAAGTTGTGTTTAAGTACAGCTTACCATCCGCAGACTGATGGTCAGAGCGAACGAATGATACAAACACTTGAAGATATGCTGAGAGCATGTACTCTGGAATTCCTAGGTAATTGAGATAAACATTTACCGTTGGTAGAATTTTCCTATAATAATAGTTTCCACTCGAGCATTAAGATGGCACCTTACCAAGCTTTCTATGGACAGAAGTGTCGTACGCCGTCTTGTTGGCTTGAGGCTGGGGAAAAGCAGTTTATGGGACCCGAGATGGTTCATCAAACTGCTGAAAAATGTTGAAAATAATTAGGGAAAGAATGTTAGCAGCTTAGGATCGTCAAAAGAGCTATGCTGACAAGAAGCGGAGACCGATAACTTTTGAGGTTGGGGATTCGGTTTTGCTTAAAGTCTCGCCGTGGAAGGGCCTTATAAGATTTGGTAAAAGGGGAAAGTTGAGTCCAAGGTTTATTGGACCGTTTAAAGTTCTTCAGAGGATTGAGAACCAAGCTTACAAGCTCGAATTACCAGAAGAACTGAATGGAATTCATAACACTTTTCATGTGTGTTATTTGAGGAAGTTCACGGGAGAAGTTCCCGACATAATTCCAATCTCTGAATTGAGAATTGATGAGAACAAAAGGTTGATTGAAGAACCAGAGGCAATTGTTGACCGAAAGACTAAGAAATTGCGACGCAAGATGGTTGGGTTAGTGCTTGTCCGATGGAAACACACGAATGGGACGAATCTCACCTAGGAGACGGAGAGTGACATGATGGGTCGCAATCCGCATTTGTTTGTTGATGTGTGATTCCGGGGACGGAATCATTCTAAGGTGGAGAGAATTGTAACGCCTGTGTTTCCGGGCTTGCCATTTTTAGCAATGTAATAGTCTAGGTTAACCTTTGTAACCTGTTTTGAAATAATAAGAATGTATTATTTGAGTATTATGTGTTTTGTGCTTAATTGCTTAATTATGTGGTCTGATTAATTAAGAATGTAAAAAACAACGTCATAATTTAAGTGAAAAATGAACTTAAAATCTTTGATTAATGTTGTAGTAGTTGAAACGAGGTTTCCGAATATATATAGAACGCCCAAATCTAACTTCGTATGAGGAAGTTATGATTTATCGAAGTTTCGACTTAGCGGTGTGCAGCCTGAAATACTCGATTTGAGATCGAGCGGTTTTTATCCTAAGCAATCTAAATGAGAATCGAAGATCTCATTGTTGGTATCGAAGCGATAAAAAGTTAGGCGAGAACGGACGTCAAACGAAGAAGTTATGAATTTATAACGAAGTTTTTCTGTCGCGGCCTATTAAAAATAAATAATAAAAATAAATAATAAAAATAAATAATAAAAATAAAGTCAAAATTAGCCGACGGAGTCTAAACGAAAGTTGTAGAGCGTAGTCTCACCTTTCTGTGGATATAAAGAACGTCGAAAACGGAGTTCGTATGAAGAAGATATGTATTCCCGAAGTTTATTAATTATTTTGTATTTAAATTAAATCATTAATTTGGAAGCATTATCCGAAGGCGAGTCATCGATTTGATCCGAGGTACGCGCCGCGTAAGCGAGTATGCCCCGTGTACTCCGAAGAGTGTCGACACTTCGGGTGACGCATGCAGTGACGACTTCGGAGGCCAGTACACCCCGCGTACGCCTGTACACCCCGCGTACTCCGAGGCTCCAGCCTCCTATAAATAGGATGCGAGGGCAGCCGACTCAATTGCCAATTTCTTTTCTTCTCTCTCCCATTTTACATCGTTTTGCGTGCTAGAAATACCCCGAAGCCCCGGTATTATTCTCTAGCCCTGAGGCAAGTCCCGAGATCCCGAAGATCCCGAGAAGTGCGGTTCCCGAGCTGAAGCTCTGCCCGCGAGAAGTTCGATTTTTGTGGAGATCTTCCAGATCTGCTGTGGATTACTACTTCTGCAAGTCATAGTGTTGTCCGATCATCTTTTGATCAAGTGAGTGTATACTACCTTTCATAAACACGATAATAATACAAGTGCGGTTTGAGCGTATTAAGTAAATTGTGGTTTATATGTGTGAGGGTGCAGTTACTTTCTTCTAACAAGTAACTATGAAGTATTTTATGCGATATAATTGCTATGTGTATATTTTGTGATTGTATGCGTGAATGGATATTCACTTTATTCCATCTCATAGATCTGAATTGCTTTCTATGAAATACGTGTTATGTGGTATGCCTCATCTGTTATATGGAATATATATTGAATGAAAATGATATACAGGTTTTAAACTATGTATGAAAATATATTCTTATCTACTAATATGTTGGGTAGAACATGGGTAGATAGTTGGTGTGTAATAAACAGATGAGAGGCCTCGATGTTGTTGTTGTTGTTGATCTAGTTATTCAGCGGAGTATGGATAACGACCACAGACTCTTTCTAGACAGCCCAGTGGAACGCTAGCAGGTTCATAACCTGAAGGTGTTGTGAACGATGTGTTCACTGGTGTACTCTATCCCCCTCATGGTTGCCTTTAGGATATCTATTGTTGAGGAAACCCCTTCGCAATGATGTCCGTCCCGATGAAAATCCTAGATTAGGTCCCTTGAGATAGTTGTTGTTTTAGGGACGTAAAGTGAGGATAACGGGAATGGGTAATCGGGATAGTGATTGGTTGATGAAATTAAATATAACTTATTTATTGTGGGTTGAAAACCCTATATGCTCACCAGGCTCCTAAGCCTGACCCACTCAGTTTTATTTGTATTACAGGAAGTGGCACAAGGGCGTAAGATGGATGAATCATCTTGTTGTTTTGTTTACAAGTCTGTATATGTATATATTTGTTGAATGACTTGTAATGTTTATCGTTTATGCTTTATGGTCTGTACCGGAACATGACATCCCGAGTTTTGATTATATAATGAAATGCATCTCTTGATGAAATGCTTTGATAAATATTATTTTATCATGTTTTGTTTTGGGAACAAATTCCGCAACTCTTTCAAATCAAAAGGATTTACTCTGAAATTATTTAAAAGCATAAATGAAAATAGGTCTTTTCTGGCCGAGATTTTGGGGATGTCACAATCTTGGTATATAGGATGATGCTATCCTTAGTGATCTGTTAGATCTGTATGATTGTTTGTATATGCTAGCTAGGGTTTGGTATTGTATATGTTGATATGTGATGGTGTGTTGGGTTGAGGCGGTCATGTTGTGTTGCGACATCCTAAAATTTAGGTCAAAGACTGTGAATGGTCATGTTCACAATAAACCTCTTTGTAGTTTGACACATGGAGTTTTGGTGCATCTAATATAAAATAAATGAGTTATTTTAACTATTATAAGATATCAGACTGTATATTACTTCCAAATGTGTAAAATGACAAACCAATCAAATATCTCAATCTGCAACCATAGGAATGCATCTGAAAAACTGAAATTTCGTATTTAGTCTTTGTGAGAAAAACGAACACTTTAGCAGGTACGTTGCACGTACAGTTGAGTACACTTCACGTACTCAACAAGGGGGAAACAACCAGTTTAAACACAATTGAAAACATCCCAGATATAGAACAAACAACTACTTTAAACATAATTGAAAACATCACAAATATATAACTTGATTTTAGAAGAAAAATTCGAATCAGTAATGGAAAATCATAGAAAACCATATTGGCATTACATCGAGCATGTGGTGGACATATATCAAATGGTGTTATTAGACTGTCTTTTACAGTTTGAAGAAACCGAAATTGATAGGGTTTTCTTAAAAAAACATTGAGATACTAGCATGTTGTCCTCTTTAGTCTTCTTGATGCCGATTTTGCCTATCTTCAACTTTTCATAGTGAATAAAATGTTGTGGTCATAACATTATAAGAACTAATATATAATCAAACATAAATCTTTGATTGAATTGAATTTGCAGTGAAATATGGAAACTATTTGAATGTGATTTTTGATTGAAATAAATATGAAAACAAAAATCTTTCATCGATTCAATCCTAAAATTATCATAAGGAGGGTAGAATTCCATTTGAAGTAAATCAAGAAAAAGTTTTGAAATAGGAATTGATTCATGAAATGAAGCTATACTTTTGTAAATAAGCAATATAACTGATGCTTGATTGTTGGAGAATCAAAACTGATTTGAAGACTTTCACAATATATATTAAAAAATTGAGTGAATTACTTGATTTAGATTATATACGTTTTTTGTTTTATACACTTGAAAATATTAGATGACATTCTCTCAATGGAAATAAATAAAATTGAAAACCATATCATAAAGGCAAATGGAAATTACTTGATTTTAAATTACCATAAATTGGCATTTGTCAAATCGAAAGAGAATATCATAATGACAAGTGGAAATTACTTGATTTTAAATTACCACATATTAGCATTTGTCAAATTGAAGGAGAACATGTCATGGAGCAAAAATGTTCTTTATTTATTAGGAAGGATAATCAATTATATGTGGTGGATTAAATTTTCATAAATATATATTAGATATATGCCAATTTTTAATTTAAGAAACCAATATTTAACGAATTAATAAGTTTACATTTTCTAACGTATTAGATTAATTTTATACTATATGTATATAACATGAATATACATCAATAAATACCAAATCAAATAAATACATCACAAAACTAATACTAAGGGTGTGTTTGGGATGACTTTTTGAACATAAAAGTCTTTTTTGTTAAATGACTTTTTGTCAAAGAACTTTGTGTAAAAGATGGTGTGTAAAATGTGTTTGGTTTGTCTTTTATGACTTCCTACCTAATAAATGAAAAAAATACTTTTGCCACTTGTCATCTTCTCCTTCATTTTGACAAATGTCATTTTATAGGATTTTTAAAACTGTGATTTTCCACTTGTCATTTTTTGGGGATTTCAATTTTCTTAAAATAATTTTCCAAAAACTTCTAATGGGTTATATATATGTAACGATATCATTTTATTAATTTGATAATAAATTCTCCAAGAGATTTGATTTCTTTCATAAATGCTCCAAAATATTACATTTTGTTATTGAAAAATATTATTTTATAAAATATTCAATGTTTATATATTCATATTAAATTTTTAATTTTAATAAACCCGTGTAATACACAGGTCTTACACCTAGTTTAAGTGATAAAAGCTAAAAGTCACAAAAATATAGGAATTCCTATCTTTTCTCCGGCCAACTTTTCGTTCTTACTAAAAGTTGGTTTTAAAAGATCTTTTTAATAAATTGCCAAACGACTTTTAGTAATTTTTAACTTTTTGAAAAAGTTAAAAATCAAAAAGATAATTAAAATAAATGCCAAACACACTCTAATACTAATATAATACATCACAAAACCAATGCTGGTATAATACATCATAAAACTAATGCTAATACAAATGCAGAGAGTGTAGATTTAACTAATGTGATTCCTACAAGTTAAACCAAAATTAATCATAAAAGTTAA
Source organism: Lactuca sativa (assembly GCF_002870075.4). Taxonomy (NCBI): domain Eukaryota; kingdom Viridiplantae; phylum Streptophyta; class Magnoliopsida; order Asterales; family Asteraceae; genus Lactuca; species Lactuca sativa. The sequence continues at coordinate 55,497,060 of NC_056623.2, forward strand.
ACCAAAATGAGTTTTACAAGTCTTATGTAATAAAAATAAAAATAAAAATAAAAATAAAACGTGTATAAAAGTATGAAATTGATTCGAACAAAGGTTATCAATTTCAAAATAACACTCAAATCACTCATTTCTTCATTTTCTTTCTGTTCCGTGAATCAAATAAGAACACCTCCTCGGAGGTGTTATTTTCCCGGTAAGAAACACATGGTTGAGCCCCTTGCTCTACCTTCTTATTTCCTTGTTCCTGTCAAGCAAAACAAACAAACCCAAACATTCATTTGGTTTCTTCCATCGATTGCTATCAAAAAAAAAAAGAAAACGAAGATACCTTCTGCGTTGAACTCCAAGCATCAAACAATCTATCTTCGAACCTTTTCTTCCTTCCACCGATCCTTGCTGCCAAACCGTCCCCACCTGAGCTATCGCAGCTTGCCTTGCGCCCATCAAAGAGCTCCTTACGATTCTGCCTTCGTTCTCCTTCGCGACCGGCAAATGACCGAGACCTCCATTGCCCTCGCTTCGCACACCCTTTCGCAAACCCCACAGAAGCGTCACTGCTTCTTTCCCCTTCTTCTTCTTCGGCCTAAGCCGAACCCCGGAGGCCATCACCGATTGCGAATCGATCGACGAAAAGATCAGCATCGTTCTGGTCTCCTTCCTTCGCACCTCATAGCGAGAGAAGAACGAACGAACCTTCGCTGCTCCTTCACGTCTTCGATGCTCCGACCTCGTCAAGCCCCGGAGACGGCGATCCTCCTCCCGACGGATCGATCAGTCACTGCCTTCGTGTCACTTCCCCTCCCAATCGTTCGTCTGCCTTCAACATTTCCTTTCCTTACAAAAGACGAAGACGGGGGGCTTAAAAGCCCTAATTCCATTTTGACTGGTGAAAGGGCCAAACTACCCCCATTATTAGAACGTTATTTCGAAATCAGTCCCTATTCCTTAATATTGATTCCATTTATTCAAAAAGACCCCTCCGTTAATTATTTCTAACATAATAAATCCTAATCTTCAAACTTGGAATAAACAATAACCATTTCAGCCCCTCCCTTGAAATATTTTAACCAAAGCAGTCCTATTTTCTGTTAATTAAATTACCAAATCACCCCCAATAGTTTAAATTCCTTACAAAATGTGCCTAAATAATTTCTTTATACAAATCAAGTACCATTTTTATGCGAAAATACAATAAACCTAGTTTATAAAAATACTATTATTTAACTGAAACGACCCAAAATACGACCCAAAAATTTCAATTTTTATTATAACAAAACCATGAAACTAAGTGACACATAATAAAACCATACGTTGCGTGTTTCAAAAACCATGATAAAATACTGTGAGAAAAACTGTATCCAAACATATCAAGAAACTGAATCAACTCCCAGGACAAAAACTGAAGCTGTGGTGTGTGCGATGCCATCATCCCGAGCTCTTCCCTTTGCTTCCGGAAGTACCTGAAACCAAAACTGAAACTATAAGCACGAAGCTTAGTGAGCTCCCCCGAACTACCACATACCACACAATAACAAATAAAGCACATACTGGGCCTTGCCCACTACATCGGACCGAAGTCCGGAACTAGCTGCATCGGACCGAAGTCCGGAACTGACTGCATCGGACCAAAGTCTGGAACTAACTGCATCGGACCAAAGTCCGGAACTAACTGCATCGGACCGAAGTCCGGAACTGACTGGGACCTTGTCCCCTGCATCGGACCGGAGTCCGGAACTGACTGATCATAGCATGGCATAACACATATCAACTAATATAGACACATATACTGCATACTGCATCGGACCGTTGCCCGGAACACATAGCACATAATACAAAAATCCTGTCTGAGCCACGAAGGCATCAAACATACTAACTACTGCATCGGACAGAAGTCCGGAAACTACTGCTAACTGATCAGGCCGGCATTGTAGCCTTAGACCCGTTCCTACTGGAAGGAAACTCACCTCGTGAACTGGCTGCTGTGTGTATGGCTCTGGAAGCTAACCGCTGCTGCTCCGGTATCTCCCCGGCTACAAATCTATAAACACACTCAATCAGATACTAATCACTGCATTGGGTATAATGACTCTTTTACCCCTTGTCAAAGTCAACTCTCCCGGTCAAAGTCAACCTACAGTTGACCTGACTCGCCGAGTTGGGCCGTCAACTCGCCGAGTCCCTATCCTCACTTTTCAACCCTACTCGTGGCTACTCGTCGAGTATGGCATCGACTCGACGAGTACCCTCTCGATTCAAGAACTCAGGCAATCTGCATCCGACTTGCCGAGTCATATGAACAACTCGACGAGTTGTTCTTGAGCTATGAAGATTGTCTTGGACTCGCCGAGTTGTATGAACAACTCGTCGAGTCCCTCCATCACCGAGTCTGCCCTCCAACTCATTGAGTCCACTCTACTACTCACAGGTTCCCACTCGACATCACTCAAAAAGGGGAAAAATCAGGACTCGCGGCTTGACTCGCCGAGTCGTTCCTCCGACTCGCCGAGTCGCATCCATGCAGCTACTCTAAACTCGATTCTGCTTGAATCCAGCGTCTAAAACTTATAGATCTGGGCTTCCTTAGTTCGATTAACACGTAAAGATTCTATCTTTACGTGTCCATAAGCATCCAAGAAGATAATAAGGCTCAAAAAGCCTGATAAAGGCTAGATCTAGGGTTCTCATGCAAAGCAACTTCAAAAAGGCAATAGATCTGGGCTCTACAACTCCCAAATGAACAGATCTAAGGATATCTCGACCTATTAAGGCATCCACACAACTATAAGGTTGGAAAAATACCTCAAACTAGCCCTAGAAATGTTCTAATGGAGGTTTTAAGCATAAAACAGGAGGATTCCGAGAAATACCTCAAAGAACTCTGATTCTGACCTTGGATCCTTGCTCTACACCTCTTCTCTTTGTTCCTTTCTTCTTCTTCTTCTTCAAGCCTTCAAGAATCCACACAAAAACACTTAAATCAATCAAGGGATGGGTTAGGGTTTCTCACAGCTCTTTGAGGGTGAAGGGGGCGAGTTTCGAGCACATAACACTGCTTAAATAGGGAGCAACCCGGGGATTTAGGGTTTCTTCCTGGCAGGCAGACTCGCCGAGTCCTGAATATGGACTCGCCGAGTCGCCGACTAACACGTGCTCGAAATCCCGCCCCTACTCGACGAGTCGGGCTATAGACTCGTCGAGTCCCTCTTGAAAACTTCTAACCAAATATCATGGAAGCAACATACCAGAGACGGGTCGTTACAATTCTCCCCCACTTGTCTCAGACTTCGTCCTCGAAGTCTGCTACGGCTGAATCTGCAAATAACTCCGGGTAGTGCTCTCTCATTTCCTCTTCAGCCTCCCACGTCCACTCAGACCCCTTCCGGTGCTGCCACTGCACCTTCACTAACTGAATTACCTTGTTCCTCAAGGTCTTTGTCTTCCGGTCCAGAATCGCGACCGACCTCTCGATATAATTCAGGCTGCTATCAACCTGAATATCTTCTAAGGGAATAACTGCTGACTCATCCACCAAACACTTCCTTAACTGAGACACATGGAAAGTGTTGTGGATCTGGCTAAGCTCTACTGGAAGATCCAATCGATAAGCAACCCGACCCACTCGGGCCAAAACCCTGAAAGGACCAATAAACCTAGGTCCCAGCTTGCCCATCTTCCGAAACCTAATGACACCCTTCCAAGGTGAGACCTTCAGAAGGACCATATCACCCACCCGGAACTCCAAATCTGAACGCCTCCTGTCGGCATAGCTCTTCTGCCGACTCTGCGCAGTCTGCAGTCTACTACGGACCTGCTGAATCAACTCGGTCATCTTGAGCACCACCTCTGTGCTCCCAACGACCCGCTGACCGACCTCGCCCCAACAAATCGGGGTCCAACACTTCCTCCCATAAAGCATCTCAAAGGGAGGTCGATCAATGCTCGGATGATAACTGTTGTTCCGCTAACGGAAGATACGTATCCCAACTGCCACCGAAGTCTAGAACACATGCCTTGAGCATGTCCTCGAGAGTCTGAATCGTCCTCTCGCTCTGCCCGTCCGTCTGAGGGTGGAAAGCGGTGCTGAAATGGAGACGAGTACCCATCTCGTCGTGAAACCGCTTCCAGAATCTGGATGTAAAACGGACGTCTCGGTCCGACACCACCGATACCGGCACTCCATGACGTGCCACTACCTCACGCACATAGATTTCGGCTAAATTTTCTGCCGATATACTAACCTGGATCGGGATAAAATGAGCACTCTTCGTCAATCGATCCACTACTACCCATATCGAATTTACCCCTCGTGCGGTCCTGGGAAGCTTGGTGATAAAATCCATGGTGATGTCCTCCCATTTCCACACGGGAATGTCTAACGGCTGCATCTTGTCGTGAGGCCTCTGGTGCTCTTCCTTGACCTTCCTGCAGGTCAGGCATCTCTCAACATACCAAGCGACATCCTGCTTCATGCAGGGCCACCAATAATCGGTTCGAAGATCTCTATACATCTTCGTCGCCCCTAGGTAGATAGAAAATCGAGACTTATGAGCCTCGTCCATCAACACCTGCCGTACCCCACCCCAGTACAGTACCCACACTCTCCCATGAAGTTTCAGCAATCCCCGACTGTCATAATCAAACGAAGCTACCCGGCCCACTATCCTCTCATACTTTTGCCTCTCCTCCTTGAGGCCCTCAACCTGAGCCTCCCTGATCCGTTCCAACAACGGAGTAATAACTGTCATCCTCAAACAAAAATCTCTGATAGGGGCTGCTGACACCTTGCGGCTTAGGGCGTCGGCCACCACGTTGGCCTTCCCTGGATGGTAAAGGATCTCACAATCATAATCCTTCAGCACATCCAACCACCTCCTCTGCCTCATGTTCAGACTCAGCTGATCCATAAGGTACCTCAAACTCTTGTGATCCGTGTAGATAGTACAACGGACCCCATAAAGATAATGTCTCCAAATCTTGAGGGGAAACACAACCGCCCCCAGCTCTAAATCATGGGTAGGATAATTAGCCTCGTGAGGCTTCAGCTGCCTCGAGGCGTAAGCTATCACATGGCCTCGCTGCATCAACACTGCTCCCATACCTGTGATTGAGGCATCACAGTAGACTACAAAGTCCTCTACTCCCTCTGGCAAGGTAAGGATCGGAGCCTCGCACAATCTCTGTCTGAGGGTCTCAAACGCTGCCTGCTGCTCAGGCCCCCAACAGAACACCACCGACTTCTTGGTCAGTCAGGTGAGCGGCACTGCTATCTTGGAGAAATCCTGAATGAACCTCCGGTCATACCCTGCCAACCCTAGGAAGCTCCGAATCTCGGATGGAGACTTCGGGACCTCCCACTGCATCACGGCCTCTATCTTGGCCGGATCTACCATAATACCCTTCTGGTTGACGAGGTGACCAAGGAACTGCACCTCGCGCAACCAGAACTCGCACTTGGAGAACTTTGCGAAAAGTCTCTCCCTCCTCAAAACTTCTAGCACCTCCCTCAGGTGCTCCTCGTGCTGCTCCTGCGTCTTGGAATACACCAAAATATCATCTATGAATACTATCACTGACTGATCCAGCATCGGCTTGCACATGCGATTCATGAGATCCATGAATGCAGCTGGAGCATTGGTGAGCCAAAATGGCATCACCACAAACTCATAATGACCATACCTAGTCCTGAAATCAGTCTTCTGCACATCCTCATCTCTGACTCGCATCTGATGATACCCGGAACGTAGATCGATCTTGGAAAACCAAGACGCTCCCTGAAGCTGGTCAAACAAATCATCTATCCTCGGAAGTGGGTAACGGTTCTTCACCGTTACCTTATTCAACTCCCGGTAATCTATACACATACGGTGCGACCCATCCTTCTTCCTCACAAACAGGATCGGCGCTCCCCAAGGTGAACTGCTCGGCCGAATGAAACCCTTGTCTAGCAGCTCCTGCAGCTGCGTAGACAACCCTTGCATCTCAGGGGGAGCTAGACGGTACGGTGCCTTGGCTATTAGAGCCGCACCAAGAATTAGGTCGATCCTAAACTCGACCTGCCTCTCAGGAGGTATTCCCGGTAAATCCTCAGGAAATACATCTGGGAAGTCTCGCACTACCGGAACATCATGAACTGTCATCTTGCCCTTCTCCCGGGCATCCAAGACATAAGCTACATAACCAGCGCAACCCTGCTGAAAATAGCGTCTCGCTCTCGCGGCGGAACAAAAGGTTGGTCCGCGCTGTGGCCTCTCGCCCTGAATCACTAACTCTCCCCCACTGGGAGTGCGAACCCTCACTAGCTGCAGCTCACAATCAATCACCGCCCCATTGGGACTCAGCCAAACCATGCCTACTATAACCTTATTCCCTCGCAGAGGAATAGGAACCAGGTCCACCGAAAACTGCTCGTCGAACAACTGAAGAGAACACCCTTTATGCACTCTAGCGACCCTCACGGTCCTGTCATCTGCTATCTCAACCTCTAGTGGACAATCCAGCTCCCCTGGAGCTCTACTAAATCTCTTGCTAAGCGCAAGCGATACAAATGATCGGGTAGCCCCCGAATCGAATAATACCATAGTAAAAATGTCGTTCACAGAGAAAGACCCTATATAAAACATATAAACATAAGCAATAATCAATTAATAACAATATAGAGATGAAGGGAAGATACATACCCGTCACCACATCAGGAGTCGCTCGCGCCTCCTCTGCTGTCATCTGAAAAGCCCTACTCTTCGCCACTGGCGCCTCGGCTCGGCCCTGCCGGCCACCAGTAATCCTCAAAGTAGCAGGGGTAGGTGCAACCACCTTCCCTGCTGCAGCTAAACTCAGACACTGGGACTTTTTATGTCCCCTCTGATTGCACTGAAAGCAAATCAGATCTGATGCTGCAGTAGCGGTAGCAGGAGCCGTACATTCCTTGCTCAAATGCCCAGTCCGGCTGCACTTGTAGCGGCCGGAACTCCCTGCCTTGCACACCCCATCGTGCAATCTCCCACACTTGCCACATCGACTGTGGCTCTGCTGACTCTTGGATCTGTGATCTGTAACCTTGGGCTTTTTGCCCGAACTGCCTGTACCCAAAACCGCCTCCGGTTTCCTCTTCTTCTCCATCTCGAGATCAATCTCCCTCTCTCGAGCCCTAGCGATCATGTCATCCAGCGTTTTACAGCTAGACCGGCTCATAAACTAACGGATATTGCTCCGCAACATCTCATGATAATGGGCTTTCTTCATTCTCCTCATCGGCTGCATACTAAGGAACGAGAAGAGCCCTCTCCCTGAACTTGGCGGTGATCTCCGCCACGGTCTCTGTAGTCTGGGTGAGGTCCTAAAACTCTCTGGCTAACTGCTGCACCTCAATACCCGGTGCGAACTCCGCCCTGAACCTGGTGGAGAAATCAGCCCAGGTCATGGCATCTAGCGCTGCATCATCCCCAATGGTATATCCGACCTCTTTCACCAATCCCGTGCCCTGTCCTTCAGAAGACAGGACGCCAATCTAATCTTGTCCCCCTCGGGACACCTGCTCGTGCGGAAAGCGTTGGCCACATCCGCCAACCATCTAGTACTCGCTATGGGGTCCCGCGCCCCGTGGTAATCTGGAGCTCCACATGCCCTGAACTCCCTGAACGTAAGTGTGCGCGACCCCATCATGGCCGCCACCTCGGCACGGAAGGTGCCCAACCTCTCATCCATCAGCTCTAGGATACCCTCCTTGATCGAACCGAAGATCACAGGAGTCTGCTCTAAAATGATACGAGTAATCTCTGAAGAAAGAAACTCTATGGTCTGCTCATCCATGCGCTCGTTCCCCGAGCCTGATCCTGATCCCTCCCCGGCACCTCCACTACCAGCTGCTGGCCTCGAACGCAAAATTACCATTCTGAAACTCATCATAGCAACATCAGAAAACTGAAATATCTCAAGGGATCATTGATACTACTACTAGCTTCCTGGCCTTGTCTCGGCTTTCCTTGATTCGAGTACGGATCCTCTGCTTTCGGTAGTACGGGCCCATACTACCTTCCACATCTATCCGTACTTTCCTCAAGAACCACCTTGACTCCACCAAGTCACTTCTACTACTACTGATCTCTGCTACTCTCATCCTAGGCTTGCCCTAGGGAAATCTCTAACTCCACTCAAACCAGTCCTCAGCTGCTGAAGGCCTCCTTGTAATGCTAATTAGCCATCACCTGAATACCATCACATGTGATTAGGCTCGGATAATCCTTCGAGTAAAAGGCTCGTCCCTACAACGGTTGGACTCAAACAAGAGCTGCGCAATAGGGCCAAATCCAACACTCTGAGATTATTCAACCCGGATCACATGTGACACGACGTATTCACCTAACGGCTAACTCTCATAAAAAAGAGTTCTACTAAGCACGAAGCAAGCAGCATTCGGACACCGGAAACTACTCAAGCAAATCTACTCTCATAACAAGAAACTGTACTAGCATACACTGCTAAGCTCGCGCTACTAGGCATAACCCAAACAGGCTATCCTACTGCTGTCTACTCAATATTAACATGCAATTCTCATAAAGTTGAAACACATATAACAGGCACATAAGGCATCCTCCTAGATCGTTAGTCCTATACTAGCATGCTGTTCTACTGAAACTGGAACAATTATTCATAATAATAAAACTTGTATGGGTAATTTGGGAGTACTTACTTGAGCTCGGCTGATCGCATGCACCATACCCTTAACTTGTTTAAAAATTCTTTTCTTTCTAAGTGCTTTTCAAAATTTCATTCGAAAACATTTTCCCTTTTTGAAAATCTTTTTATCTTTCCCTTAGTTTGAGTTCAGATACACCCAGAGGTGTATCTGAATCCCTCAAACCAAGGCTCTGATACCAACTTGAAACGACCCAAAATACGACCCAAAAATTTCAATTTTTATTATAACAAAACCATGAAACTAAGTGACACATAATAAAACCATATGCTGCGTGTTTCAAAAACCATGAAAAAATACTGTGAGAAAAACTGTATCACAACTGTATCCAAACATATCAAGAAACTGAATCAACTCCCAGGACAAAAACTAAAGCTGTGGCGTGTGCGATGCCATCATCCCGAGCTCTTCCCTTTGCTTCCGGAAGTACCTGAAACCAAAACTGAAACTATAAGCACGAAGCTTAGTGAGCTCCCCCGAACTACCACATACCACACAATAACAAATAAAGCACATACTGGGCCTTGCCCACTGCATCGGACCGAAGTCCGGAACTAGCTGCATCGGACCGAAGTCCGGAACTGACTGCATCGGACCGAAGTCTGGAACTAACTGCATCGGACCAAAGTCCGGAACTAACTTCATCAGACCGAAGTCCGGAACTGACTGGGACCTTGTCCCCTGCATCGGACCGGAGTCCGGAACTGACTGATCATAGCATGGCATAACACATATCAACTAATATAGACACATATACTGCATACTGCATCGGACTGTTGCCCAGAACACATAGCACATAATACAAAATTCCTGTCTGAGCCACGAAGGCATCAAACATACTAACTACTGCATCGGACCGAAGTCCGGAAACTACTGCTAACTGATCGGGCCGGCATTGTGGCCTTAGACACGTTCCTACTGGAAGGAAACTCACCTCGTGAACTGGCTGCTGTGTGTATGGCTCTGGAAGCTAACCGCTGCTGCTCCGGTATCTCCTCGGCTACAAATCTATAAACACACTCAATCAGATACTAATCACTGCATTGGGTATAATGACTCTTTTACCCCTTGTCAAAGTCAACTCTCCCGGTCAAAGTCAACCTACAGTTGACCTGACTCGCCGAGTTGGGCCGTCAACTCGCCGAGTCCCTATCCTCACTTTTCAACCCTACTCGTGGCTACTCGTCGAGTATGGCATCGACTCGACGAGTACCCTCTCGATTCAAGAACTCAGGCAATCTGCATCCGACTTGCCGAGTCATATGAACAACTCGACGAGTTGTTCTTGAGCTATGAAGATTGTCTTGGACTCGCCGAGTTGTATGAACAACTCGTCGAGTCCCTCCATCACCGAGTCTGCCCTCCAACTCACTGAGTCCACTCTACTACTCACAGGTTCCCACTCGACATCACTCAAAAAGGGGAAAAATCGGGACTCGCGGCTTGACTCGCCAAGTTGTTCCTCCGACTCGCCGAGTCGCATCCATGCAGCTACTCTAAACTCGATTCTGCTTGAATCCAGCATCTAAAACTTATAGATTCGGGCTTCCTTAGTTCGATTAACACGTAAATATTCTATCTTTACGTGTCCATAAGCATCCAAGAAGATAATAAGGCTCAAAAAGCATGATAAAGGCTAGATCTAGGGTTCTCATGCAAAGTAACTTCAAAAAGGCAATAGATCTGGGCTCTACAACTCCCAAATGAACAGATCTAAGGATATCTCGACCTATTAAGGCATCCACACAACTATAAGGTTGGAAAAATACCTCAAACTAGCCCTAGAAATGTTCTAATGGAGGTTTTAAGCATAAAACAGGAGGATTCCGAGAAATACCTCAAAGAACTCTGATTCTGACCTTGGATCCTTGCTCTACACCTCTTCTCTTTGTTCCTTTCTTCTTCTTCTTCAAGCCTTCAAGAATCCACACAAAAACACTTAAATCAATCAAGGGATGGGTTAGGGTTTCTCACAGCTCTCTGAGGGTGAAGGAGGCGAGTTTGGGCACATAACACTGCTTAAATAGGGAGCAACTCGGGGATTTAGGGTTTCTTCCTGGCAGGCGGACTCGCCGAGTCCTGAATATGGACTCGCCGAGTCGCCGACTAACACGTGCTCGAAATCCCGCCCCTACTCGACGAGTCGGGCTATAGACTCTTGAGTCCCTCTTGAAAACTTCTAACCAAATGCCATGGAAGCAACATACCAGAGACGGGTCGTTACATTAACAATTTACCATATAGTTATATATAAACTAGTGAAAACTTTTCGTATACGTGTTATGATTATTTTATCGTTAAATAACAAGTTCACACAACAAATACTACATTATATAAAATTATATGACTTTTATGTGACATTGTATATTATACAAAACACGTTATAAAATTTTGTTGTATATCAAGGATTCAAGCTATTACTATGTATGTTTATTTATATGTTTAAGTACATAACGTTGATACATGTACATATGTTTATTAATTTGAAACATTCATTTTTATAAAAGCGAGCACATTACATTTTTACACACATTTCAAACATACTCGACTTTTATAAACCTCATACAACGTTATTCATTATTCCTAGTGATTTAACCATAATTAAGTTAGGACTGAGAGTTATTCACAAACTTTTTAGTTAAACGATTTTTAGTGAGACGTTTCGTTATTCATTAGCTGAGTTTAAACACTTGGTCTACCCATACTATTGTAACCGTTAATCTTCGGAGCGAGATACATATGTATAGATCTATACGGGGTTGACATCCCCACTCGCGGTTGCTAGCTACAACCCTCGACCGATCAATCGAAACGGGTGATAAATGTCTACCATTTTTACGGCAACATCCAATGAAGCGTTGTAGGGGGTACATTCAGTCGCATAGCTCGGTTATAGGACTCACTAAAAACATTAAGTAGAATATATATATATATATATATATATATATATATATATATATATATATATATATATATATATATATATATATATATATCACTACAACCATGGGCTTGGTTGCTGTCAAAACTATTTTAAGAATGGAATTCCTTATGTAACAGTACAATTTGGTTTTCAATGCTATTCAAACATTCTTTACAAACACAGTTTTTAAGTATGAATTTACTTATACAAAGATACAATTTCGCTTTTAAAGAATCATGGCAAACATTGTTTTAACTAGTGTTATTTAGAGTATATATGTCAAATCCATAAACATTAATGTGTTTAATGTTATACATTGTCCTTTATTTCACGTTCTGATAAAGATCTATCACTTGAACTATCATTGTTTTCTCAATTTTAATATCAAATTAAAAACATATTTTGCTCTTAATTGAGTCATTCGTGTCACTTGATATGCATCAAAACATATACCATTCTTCTATTAGATACCAAAAACCAGAATAATACATGAATTTGTTTATTAAATACTTGAAAAAAACTAGAATATTGCTATTATAAAGCATAAACTACATTCTAATAATAATCAACATCATAGACTCTACAAATAAAATATAAAGAACATTTCTTTGAATTATACATAAAGTTATGATAAAATAAACTCTAGTATATTATAGTATTAGCATTATTAAACATATACTTTATTTTATTAACAATTAATATCATAAATTCTCCTAATATAGTATAAAGAACTATTCTTTCAATAATACATCAAGTTATGATAAAAGAAAATATAGAATGTAATGTTAAATTGTTCTACAAATAGAGATTAATGTTACACAATAAAGTCATTGGTGTATGAATTAGTTCTGATTTATCAAAGTAAACAGTAACATCTGATTAATTAATAAACTAACATTTGAAACCAAATTTATAAAGTAACACCTAACTTAACAAATCAGAATACCTAGAATATTAAGTTACCAAACACTATTTTACTAATATTTTTACTGATCCTCGAAATAATCAAACAAAGTAACATCTATATCAAATTAAGAAGTATATTATGACTTATCGGACTATCACGTAATAACAATTCATACTTTGAAATCTTATTGTGTTGTGCGGAAGTTCAAGGTTTATGTAACATCCGGTTTCCCAGGTATTATATTTTTGCTCTTTTATTTTTGGGAGTTGAGGGGAGACTCGGCGAGTTGGCATCTAGACTCACCGAGTATGGTCGCAGATTCGTATGCGAGTTTACAGCTGGACTCGGCGAGTTCATGAGTGGACTCGGCGAGTCCACGCTGTTTAATAAAACCCTAATTTCCAGGGTTTGAGACCTATTTAAAGGGTCTTAGGGCCGTCATTTGTGGCCACCAACCCCCAGAGAGAAACCCTAAGAGATCTAGAGCGTTTCTAAGGAAGGAGAGACCATTCTTGAACCTTTTGTGGGTGTTTTTGCAAGAAGGAAGTGTTCAAGGCAAGAGGAGGCTGAAGGAGGTGCGATTTTGGTGGTTTTGATCTCTTAGAGATTGTATTGAGGTATTATTCTCAGACCTTCTTCAGTTTTTGGTGTTGATTCATAGTATTAGGGTTTTCTAACCCTTTTAGAGGTTGATTAAGTGGAGCATTTGGTCCCTTCTCGAGTTTGTGTTCTGGATCTGGACCCAAAGAGGTCCAGAGGCCTTAACCCTTGGAGCTTTATGAGTCCTTTTGGGAGCCATGAGCTAGGAATGTCATTTTTGGGGCTAAATCACCATTTTGGACCATTTAGATGTTATATGAGTACCAAGGTCCGAACTTTACGTGATTATCATGCTTAGGGAGGCTAGATCTATGATTGTATGGAACAGATCTGACCTCAGGAGTCGTATAGAGTTTGTGCATGGCATGAACTCGCCGAGTCCAAAGAACAGACTCGGCGAGTAGTATGAAGGTTGCCCGTTAATCACTCAGTGAGTGGACTTGCCGAGTTGAGGAATAACTCAGTGAGTCAGGGAGAGTCAAGGGAATCTGAGTTCAAGTTGGAACTCGCCGAGTTGTTCTTGAGACTCGACGAGTTGAGTCGGGGTGGCCCCGCGATTCATGCCAGGTGGAACTCGTCGAGTCAGGGGAAGTACTCAATGTGCCAAAAGAGAGTCTAAGAGAGTCAGTGGACATGTGTGGACTCGCCGAGTCGCCCTAGTGCACTCGACAAGTCGGGTCAAAGTTTAACTGTCGACCTTGTTGACTTTTAGGGTTGAGTACAGTGTATTTATGAGAGTATTTACTTTATGTGATTAGGTGGAGGCTAGATCACATTTCTACCGAGTCAGATACTTTTCGAGACATCGAGGTGAGTCTTCTCACTATACGTTACCTAGAGTGGTATTATGTGTTGACTAGAGGGTCTTATGTGTTATGTATGAGTTTATGTGCTATGTGAAATATGTATTGTATGATGTTATAGACCGGACCGGAGGGTCCAACGAGCTGTGACCGGACCAGAGGGTCCAACAAGCTACGAGACTGGAGGGTCCCGCTGAGACACATCGACCGGAAGGTCGTATTATAGCCTCGAGTGGCGTATATGTTGTATGCGGTATTTTGGGGAACTCACTAAGCATTTATGCTTACAGTTGTTGTGTTATGTGTTTCAGGTACTAGTGATGAGCGCGGGAAGGCGCCGACATGATTCGTACACACTTATGGAGTTTATGTTTGAGATTCTGGGGAGATGTTTTTTGATGATAACAATTGATACAATATGTTTTGACCATATTTTATGAGTATGTGTATGTTTTAAAAATGATTTTTTTTTTAAATTTACGTTGTTACAAGTTGGTATCAGAGCCTTGGTTTGAGGGATTCGGATGCATCTTCGGGCGTATCTAAACTCAAACTGAGGATTTGAGGAAAATTTTGATAATGAAGTAACGTTTTTGAAAAGAATAAAAAGAGTTTTGAGACAAACAGAGCAGAGCCGTGTGTACGATCAGCCAGCGCCCGAACGGTGAATCCCCCAAAAGTACCCTTACATTATGTGTTATGAGATATGTTATGTTACATTATGCATGCTAGAGTGGGCTAGGTATAAATATTAGGACTAGAGTGGCCTGATTTTTGATGCCTTAGCCAAGGAGATTTCTACTGCGGAGATGCTTTGAGAGCGAGTAGATAGCAGTTAGGAGCTCATGAAGATAGAGTACTTGTAATCCAAGATCCAAGGAGGAGGACTTGGAGTGAATGCTGATGCGGTGTGGTCAGTAGTATTGGGCCTGTACTACTGAAGACACCGGATCAGTGGGCATTCCAAGTAAGAATCTTTTGGACAACGGAGGACAAGTAGGGTTGCGTCATCGAGTTTGTGTATGCTCGATCGAGTCTCTGATAATTTTTGTTTTATTTTAGAGGCATCATGGTTGGGACCCGACACACACCTGAGAGCAGTGGTGTCAGCGACGAGGAGATCCGTCCATTGATTCATGAGGAGGTGGCTACTGCCATCCGGGCTGAGATTCCTGATATGTTTGGGGACATCATGACCACGTTGATTGAGACTTTTGATGAGCGGTACGCCGCGCTGACTGAGGCTGCTGCAGCTGCAGCTACTGCTGTTGTTGCTGCTGCCAGACCTCAAGGAGGTGACTCATTGTTGTTCTGGGAGTTCAGCAACACGAAGCCACCAGAGTTCGACGGGATGCAGGACCCAATTGCTGCTATGAGGTGGATCTCTAACATCGAGGGATGTTTCTATACGTGTTCTTGTCCGGAGCACTTGAGGGTTCGGTTCGCCTTGAACTAGCTCCACCTGGGAGCGAAGAATTGGTGGAAGTTCATGATGGCGAACTTCACTTTGGCTGAGATTTCCGAGGTGACCTGGGAGAGGTTCACCACTATGTTCAGAGAGGAGTATGTTCCCCCGTAGAGAGGGAACGATTGATTCAGGAGTTCTTGACCCTCAAGAAGGGTACTGATTCTGTGGCAGTGATCACCAGGAAGTTTCATGAGAGGGCGATGTTTTGCCCTGAACAGGTGTCATCTGAGTAAGCTCGTATGAGCTGTTATCTGAGTGTTCTGAGGAGAGATATTCGGGAGTTCGTGGCGAACTCGACTTATCGGACATTTACTGGGCTCTAGGAAAATGCTCGGAAGAGGGAGATCGAGTTGGAGACTCAGGCCAGGAAGGAGGCCGAGTCACAGAGGGTGGATCGGCGGCCGGCTCAGTCTTAGCCGGCAGCCAAGTGGGCTAGACCCGCTGATTCGAGATTTAGGGGCGCGAAGGGCCGCACTTGTGGGAAGTGCGGTAAGAGTCACGAGGGGTTGTGTAGGGCTAGGGTATGCTATAAGTGTGGGAAGGAGGGGCATATCGCGAGGGATTGCCCCAATGGATTTTCGGTTTGCTTTCACTGCAACCAGACCGGCCATCGGAAGGCCGAGTGCCCACAGCTTATTCAGGGATCAGCACAGGGATCTGCGCCTACTGCTAGGACTACCGAGGTTCGGCCAGTGAAGGTTGAGGCCCCGAAGGCTCGTGGGAGAGCATTTCAGTTGACTGCGGAGGAGGTCCGCGCGGCGCCCGATGTTGTGGCTGGTATGTATTCTCTTTCCATCTTTTATTTGAGTTGAGTTTTTACGCTTATATGATGGTATGCGTAGGTACTTTTCTTGTGAGTTCTGTGCCTGCGTTGGTATTATTTGACTCGGGTGCGAGTCGGTAGTTTATTTCCATAGCATTTAGTCAGCATATTAGTATCCGTAGAGAGGCGTTGGATCGGCCTCTGCGAGTTTCCATAGCTGATGAGCGAGCAGTGTATGTGTCGGATGTGATTTGAGGATGTGTCCTTGAGATCTTCTGTGTGGAGTTTCCGATAGATCTGGTTCCGATCACGATGGGGGACGTGTGTGTTATAGTGGGTATGGATGGGTTGAGCCGATATAGTGATGTGATAGATTGCGAGCGTCAATTGATGACGATTCGAGACCCTAGTGGGGGAGTTCTTACGGTATACGGCGAGGGTACACGCTCGGGGTCAGCATTTTGTTCGGCCGCTAGAGTGAGACAGAGTCTATAGCAGCGCTGTAGCGGATTTGTGGCATATGTGATGGATGCGAGGGTTGATTCAGAGAGACCGAAGTCAGTTGATGAGGTCCCGATAGTGCGTGAGTTTCCGGATGTGTTTCCAGAGGAGTTTTCGGGTGTGCCTCCGGAGAGGCAAGTAGAGTTCGGTATTGAATTGGTTCCAGGAGCTGCGCCTATCGCCAAGGCGCCATATCGCCTTGCACCTCCGGAGATGCAGGAGTTATCCTCGCAGCTTCAGGAGCTGCTGGGGAAGGGGTTTATCAGGCCGAGCAGTTCTCCATGGGGGCGCCTATTCTTTTTGTCAAGAAGAAGGATGGTTCGCTCCGGATGTGCATTGATTATCGTGAGTTGAATAAGCTAACGGTTAAGAACCTTTACCCATTGTCGAGGATCGATGATTTATTCGACCAGTTACAGGGAGCATCTTGGTTCTCCAAGATCAATTTGAGGTCTGGTTATCATCAGGTGAGGGTGCGGGAGGAGGACGTCCAGAAGACAGCATTCCGGACTCGTTATGGGCATTACGAGTTCGTGGTGATGCCTTTCGGACTCACCAACGCACCGATGATGTTCATGGATCTCATGAACAGGGTGTGCAGACCGATGTTGGATCGCTCAGTGATCATGTTCAGCAACGACATATTGGTGTATTCGAGATCCAGAGAGCAGTATGAGGAGCATTTGAGGGAGATCCTCGGAGGTCTGAGATCGGAGAGGCTTTACGCCAAGTTCTCCAAATGTGAGTTCTGGCTACGAGAGGTTCACTTTCTGGGGCACCTCGTTAACCAGAATGGGATATTGGTCGATCCGGCCAAGATTGAGGCGGTCATGAGGTGGGAGGTGCTGAGAACACCCACCGAGATTAAAAGTTTTCTGGGTGTGGCCGGCTATTTTCGGAGATTTATTAAGGATTTCTCCAAGATCACCGTGCCACTCACCAAGTTGACCCGGAAGGGTGTTGCGTTTTCTTGGGGTCCGGAGCAGTAGACCTCGTTCGAGACACTTCGCCATAAATTATGCGAAGCCCCAGTGTTAGCCCTTCCGGAAGGGATGGAAGATTTTGTGGTTTATTATGATGCATCGATATCCGGATTGGGAGCGGTGCTTATGTAGAGGGGGCATGTGATTGCATATGCATCGAGGCAGCTTAAGCCTCATGAGTCAAAATATCCCACTCATGATTTGGAGCTGGGAGCGGTAGTGTTCGCTCTCAAGATCTGGCGACATTACCTGTATGGGGTTCGGTGTATGATATACACGGACCACAAGAGCTTGAAGTATTTGATGGATCAGCCCAACCTAAATATGCGCCAGAGGAGGTGGTTGGACGTGGTCAAGGATTATGATTGTGAGATCCTGTACCACCCAGGCAAGGCTAATGTGGTGGCCAATGCATTGAGCCGTAGAGCGGAGGGCGCTCCAATACGAGATGTTTGTTTGAGATTGACAGTGATGACCCTGGTGTTGGATGCTATTCGTGGGGCCCAAGCTGATGCTGTGAAGCCAGAAAGCCAGAAGAGAGAGCGAGTTGTCGAGCTGGTATCAGAATTAGTTACCGATAGTCGGGGGCTTATGACATTTCAGGGCCGGATTTGGGTACCGTCCGTGGGCGGAACGCGTACCATTTTGATGGAGGAGGCTCATTGATCGAAATTCTCGATCCATCCCGGGGCCACTAAAATGTATTTGGACCTGAAAAAGGATTATTGGTGGCCCTGTATGAAGAGGGATGTCACATGGTTTGTGGAGAGATGCTTGACCTGTCGCAGGGTGAAGGCCGAGCACCAACGTCCACATGGTAAGCTGCAGCCATTAGAGATTCCCGAGTGGAAATGGGACCAGATTACCATGGATTTCATCACCAAATTGTCGAGGACCGTGAGGGGTGTTGATGCAATTTGGGCGATTGTGGACAGATTGACGAAGAGTGCTCACTTCCTGGCCATCAGTGAGAGCGCTTCCGCGGAGAAGTTGGCAGAGATGTACGTGAGAGAGGTGGTATCGCGGCATGGAGTGCCAATCTCGATAGTCTCAGATCGAGATGTACGTTTCACTTCCAGATTCTGGAAGAAGTTTCATGAGGAATTGGGTACGAAACTGCATTTTAGTACCGCATACCACCTACAGACTGATGGGCAGAGTGAGCGGACGATTCAGACGCTCGAGGACATGCTTCGGGCATGTGTGTTGGATTTCAGCGGGACTTGGGACACGTTTTTGCCCTTGGTGGAGTTTTCCTATAACAACAGCCATCATTCGAACATTGGCATGCCACCCTTTGAGCTGTTGTATGGAAGAAGGTGTCGAACCCCTATTTGCTAGGGAAAAGTAGGGCAGCATGTGATGGGCAGCACCGAGATTGTGCTTCAGACAACAGAGCAGATCCAGCAGAACAGACAGAGGTTGTTGACCGCTCAGATTCGTCAGAAGGGTTATGCGGACAGACGCCAGTCCGAGCTCGAGTTTCAGGTCGGCGACTTCGTGCTCCTGAAGGTTTCTTCTTAGAAAGGAGTGATCCGATTCAGGAATTGGGGCAAGTTGGGGCCCCGATATATTGGTCCTTTCAGGGTGATTGCGAGAGTAGGCAGGGTAGCCTATCGTTTGGAGTTGCCAGTAGAGTTGGGGCAGATTCATGACACTTTCCACGTGTCGCAGTTACGAAAGTGTATAACCGATGAGTCGGCAGTGGTGCCATTAGAAGATATTCAGGTGGATGCGAGCCTAAATTATGCTGAGAGACCGGTGGTGATCAGGGATCGGAAGATCAAGGTTTTGAGGAACAAGGAAGTGCCTCTGGTGTAGGTCCAGTGGCAGCATCGGAAAGGGTCAGAGTTGACTTGGGAACCAGAGCGTGAGATGCAGGAGCAGCATCCGGAGTTGTTTGCAGAGTGAGACTTCGAGGGCAAAGTCTGATTCTAGTGGGGGAGAATTGTAACATCCGGTTTCCTAGGTATTATATTTTTGCTCTTTTATTTTTTGGTGTTGAGGGGAGACTCGGCGAGTTGGCGTCTAGACTCGCCGAGTATTGTCGCAGATCCGTACACGAGTTTACAGCTGGACTCGGCGATTTCATGAGTGGACTCGGCGAGTCCACACTGTTTAATGAAACCCTAATTTCCAGGGTTTGAGACCTATTTAAAGGGTCTTAGGGCCGTCATTTGCGGCCACCAACCCTCAGAGAGAAACCCTAAGAGATCTAGAGCGTTTGTAAGGAAGGAGAGGCCATTCTTGAACCTTTTGTGGGTGTTTTTGCAAGAAGGAAGTGTTCAAGGCAAGAGGAGGCTGAAGGAGGTGTGATTTGGTTTTGAGCTCATAGAGATTGTATTGAGGTATTATTCTCGGACCTTCTTCAGTTTTTGGTGTTGATTCTTAGTATTAGGGTTTTCTAACCCTTTTAGAGGTTGATTAAGTGGAGCATTTGGTCCCTTATCGTGTAACACCGTAAATTTCGAAATAATTTTTCGCATTTTATACAAAACACAATTCATTCATTGTTCATAAAAACATCATTGTTTGAAACTCCAATTCATTGCATATAAAAATCCCTAGATCTCGTAACATAAAAAACCCGTGTGTGTACTAAACAGGACGGCGCCTTCCCGCGATCCTCACTAGTACCTGAAACAAATAATAGCAAACACTATAAGCACAAAGCTTAGTGAGTTCCCCAAAATACCACACATAACACATATTAGCCACTCGAGGCTATAACACTGTGGGTCCGTGGACCCTACTCTGTGAACCCTCTGGTTCTAACTCTGTGAACCTTCCGGTTCTAACTCTATAAACATGCACGGCATAAATCACATAGAAATAATGCAGTACAACACATATCATATATATATATATATATATATATATATATATATATATATATATATATATATATATATATATATATATATATATATATATATATAGCATACCAATAATATGGCACATAACTCTGGTTACCTACTCAAGGTAAAGTATAGTGAGAAGACTCACCTCGCGTATCTCGGTAACTCGTAAATCCCTGAAATCACTAGTGCTCGATCTCCCGAGCTATAGTCCTCCTATAACACAATACATCTCTAATTAACACTTTCCCAACTAAGGTTGACTAACCCTATCAAGTCAACACCGGTCAACTCTGGTCAATGGTCAACGGTCAACCCAACTCGCCGAGTCTGGCGTGGACTCGCCGAGTCTCTACGGGGACCCGATTCCTCTGAGTCCCTTCCGACTCACCGAGTCACTCACCCAACTCGGTTACTCAACCCCTGGTTCGAAATCCCTGAACAACCCGCACTAACTCGTCGAGTCTGCCAATGGACTCGGCGAGTGCATTCCATGCACAACCCCAAACGACCTTCTGAGGTCAGATCTGTTCCACTAACTCATAGATCCAGTCCTTCCAAGCTTATTTATCACGTAAAGTTCATGTCTTGGCACTCATATCACACCTAATGACTCATAAATGGTGTTTTGACCTCAAGCACAAAGATCCCAAACCAAAACCTCCATGGATTCATAAAAAGCTTGGACAAAGGGACACTCTGGACCTCCAAGGGTCCAGATCCAGGACCTAACTCGCTTAAGGGACCAAGGGAGCACTAGATCTAGCCACAAAAGGGCTCAATAAGCCCTAAATCAATATGAACATCACCTCAACAGAAAAGGGTTCGAAAATAGTACCTCAAACGTGATGTTCTGGACCTCAGATCTTCAGGAAGTTAACCCTCTTGCTTCCTCTTGGCTATAGTTTCCTTTCCCTTGCTTGACAACACCACCAAGGTCAACAATGGCTCCTTCTCTCACTCCAAACGCTCAAGCTCACTAGGGTTTTGCTCTGGGGACTGGTGAGCACAAATGACGGCCATAAGGCCCTTTAAATAGGCCCCAAACCCGAGAAATTAGGGTTTCATTAAACAGCGCGGACTCGCCGAGTCCACCAATGCGACTCGTCGAGTCCGGTCATTAATCCGGATGAGAAATCGCGTCTCTACTCGGCGAGTCTACGCACCAACTCGCCGAGTTCTTCCACAAAACTCAAAATAAAATGAATAAATATAATACCTGAAATTCCGGATGTTACAATTCGAGTTTGTGTTCTGGATTTGGACCCAAAGAGGTCCAGAGGCCTTAACCCTTGGAGCTTTATGAGTCCTTTTGGGAGCCATGAGCTAGGAATGTCATTTTTGGGGCTAAATCACCATTTTGGACCATTTAGATGTTATATGAGTGCCAAGGTCCGAACTTTACGTGATTATCATGCTTGGGGAGGCCAGATCTATGATTGTATGGAACAGATCTGACCTTAGGAGTCGTATAGAGTTTGTGCATGGCATGAACTCGCCGAGTCCGAAGAACAGACTCGGCGAGTAGTATGAAGGTTGCCCGTTAATCACTCAGTGAGTGGACTTGCCGAGTTGAGGAATAACTCGGTGAGTCAGGGAGAGTCAAGGGAGTCTGAGTTCAAGTTGGAACTCGCCGAGTTGTTCTTGAGACCCGACGAGTTGAGTCGGGGTGGCCCCGCGATTCATGCCAGGTGGAATTCGTCGAGTCAGGGGAAGTACTCAACGTGCCAAAAGAGAGTCTAAGAGAGTCAGTGGACACGTGTGGACTCGCCGAGTCGCCCTAGTGCACTCGACAAGTCAAGTCAAAGTTTGACTGTCGACCTTGTTGACTTTTAGGGTTGAGTACAGTGTATTTATGAGAGTATTTACTTTATGTGATTAGGTGGAGGCTAGATCACATTTCTACCGAGTCAGATACTTTTCGAGACATCGAGGTGAGTCTTCTCACTATACGTTACCTAGAGTGGTATTATGTGTTGACTAGAGGGTCTTATGTGTTATGTATGAGTTTATGTGCTATGTGATATATGTATTGTATGATGTTATAGACCGGACCGGAGGTCCAACGAGCTGTGACCGGACCAGAGGGTCCAACAAGCTACGAGATTGGAGGGTCCCGCTGAGACACATCGACCGGAAGGTCGTATTATAGCCTCGAGTGGCGTATATGTTGTATGTCGTATTTTAGGGAACTCACTAAGCATTTATGCTTACAGTTGTTGTGTTATGTGTTTCAGGTACTAGTGATGAGCGCGGGAAGGCGCCGACATGATTTGTACACACTTATGGAGTTTATGTTTGAGATTCTGGGGAGATGTTTTGTGATGATAACAATTGATACAATATGTTTTGACAATATTTTATGAGTATGTGTATGTTTTAAAAATGAATTTTTTTGAAAAATTTCCGTTGTTACAGTTTATATAGAAATCCAAGACTTTAACCGGTGAAAATATGTAGAATATGCTATCACACATTCAATTCATTGAAGATTTTAGAAATTAATCATCAGTTTGCAGCCTGTTTAGCAAAGGACTATTATACTAACATATGCAAAATATTGCACATTCCACAAAAAATATGCAGAATATATAATATATTATATTAACATACGTAGAATACTATACATTCCACATTACAATTTATAGAATAATAAAAATATCACACATTCATATTTTAAAATATCTAGCATATTGTACTTCATGGAAGTGCAAGGTTAATGTAGGATTACAAGGTGTTTAACTGTTGTAGATATGTAGAATATGATACTAAAATATGTAGAATATATGCATTCTCATTACAAATTCATAGAATCAATAGAATATTAGACATTCAAATTTCAAAATTTAAAGAAAGATATATACAGAAAGATATATCATGGTTTATTTACATTTCCTTTGACTTCATTGACACAGAAAAAAGAAAATTGTAGTCATTTGGAGTAGATATGAAGTGAAGTAAAAAAAAGAGATATTATATGAGAATTAGAGCATGAATCTGATTATGTTGAACCAAGCATTCTTGAGATCTTGATCCAATTTCTTTGATTCTGTAATGCTAGGTGATTGAAAGCTTGAGTAGGGAACATAATCATAATCACAATGTAGAAAATATGAATCAAAGTAAATAAGAGGATTTTTAGGGTTCTTCAGTTTTTTTTCGCTGTTTACCTTCTTCACTTCTTCACTTTGTTTTATTTTCTTTATTTATTTTAGTATCGTATCCTAAAACACAGACAAAGACCGGGCATTTGATTAGGGCTTTGCTTCTTTCTATTATTTTATTCCACGAACCACATAACACAATTTCTCAGGCTTATATTTTCAAAATTAAATTGGGTCAAACTTTTTTAAGTTTGGGCTTATTCTTTTTTTTTTTTTTTAATTTTTTAATTTGGTGCACAAGATTTATTTATGTTAGACCAGCAATAATTATAGCAGTTGCACAATAACAATAAAAAATAAAAAATAAAAAATAAAAAACTTTTCGGAGGGAAATCGAGTAATGGCCCGAGACCCGGAACATCTATCAAATGCGCCACTAGACATAATACTATTCGCGGATCATGTTATGTATATATGTCCATTTTATTTGCCTTCTTAGTATATGAAGATGTAATAAGGGACTACAAGAGGGTTCTAAACAACCATAGTTTAACCATGGCATCGAGCTTCTCCTATATGGGATCCGTAGGAGGTGTTTTTGGAGCATCGTATGAGCCGTCAATATGATCGACTGCATCATATGCAATGCAATGGGCGGTAAAAAGGTCGCACCATGGATCGTAGTTATGGGTGGGAATATCAAGAATTAAAGGGACATACATCTTGATTTTTCATAGTGGTTAGGGTTTCGGCCCAAGACTCTTAGGGTTTAGATTATGTCACTTTTGTATCCCTACTTATATAAGGTTTAACCCTTACTATAAATCAAATAATCTGTTATATAAAACGGTATCATATCTCTAGGTTAAAACCCTACTGCTGACCATAACCCGTAGTCGCCGCCCTCCACCTTCGGCAACCTTCAGTAATAGTCTGTAATAGTCTTTGGAGTTTGTCCAATTTTTCCCTTTCTTCAATTTCTTCTCCTCTTTTTCCTCCTAAAGAAAACATTTATCATATAAAAAAGTCGTCATAGCATTTGTTGCCTTCTTCAATGTCTTTTAGCGTCGACTACATCGGACACCAGTTCTTTGTTGTTGTTGCATCCAGTCCTAACCGCTAAAGATGTCGTCGCCGCCATTGTCTCAAGATCTAGCTGTCGCCGCTTGTAGATCTACTCACCGCCGTCGCTACCAACGATACGTTCAATTCTTGATCTCTAACTCTTCGGCTTATTATCTTCATTTGTGTTTTATGTGTTATGTTTTATGTTTTTGTTTTTTTCCAGTTTAATCGTCTCTAATTGCAGGGGATGTTAATAATTAGGCTTTAGGCCCGAGTAGGGGTGTCAATTTATGACACGACACAACAAAAATACACGAAATGAAATGAACTAAGGACGAAATCAAAATTCGAATTCGTGTTCGTGTCATGTTTGTGTCAAGATTAGAAAACACGATGTCGTGTCGTGTCGTGTTTGTGTACATAAATCGACACGAAATTGACACAATTAAGCATTTGATTGTCGGGTTTTTCGTGTTTGTTGTTTTTATTGTGTTATATATCTTTAAGTATGAATGAAATACATTAATAGTTATGTAATATTATCATTGTCGTGTCGTGTTGTGTTGTCGTGTTTTAATTGGTTCGTTTTCGTGGTAATGAAAAAAAACGACATCGTGGCGTGTCGTGTTTCTGTTATACAAAACCTTGTCGTGTCGTGTCGTGTCAGGCAAAAACACGACACGACTGCCCGATTTGACAGCCCTAGGCCCGAGACTCTTAGGGTTTAGATTAGGTCACTTCAGTATAATTATATGAGGTTTAACCATCACCATTGATCAAACAATCTATTCTATAACAATATTTATAGTGGCGTATGCCTTGTGTGTAGAGGGTGGTGGGTTGTTATCGTCGCCAGTACTAGAGGTGGAGTATGGAGGAAGAAAATAACAAGAAAGGTAAGAAGGAAGAGAAGGAGAGATTTTAGGAGAGTTTAGAGTGGGTCTCTAATACCATGATATGAATCGCTAACAAATATATACAATGAAATTGAGAAATATAATCTAAGCTATATGGTAGATTAACACTATATTCTAGCGTACCAAAAAAAAATTGAGAAATATAATCTAAGCTATATGGTAGATTAACACTGTATTTAGATGATCTAATTTAGATCAATATATCAACCGTACCAAAAAAAAAAACACCTAAATCTGGTAGAAACACATATCTACGTATATAGTATCAAACTCTTGACATGGAATCAAACACTAGCCACAACATAAACTAACAACCATCAATAGTCAACACACTAGTTACACAATAGTTATCTCAATCGATTCACAAGAACTTAAAGAAGCTGGATGAATCCTGCAAGCATAAGAAAAATAACAAGTGGATATCAGACTTTTTGGTAATGCGTGCCACTTATCAATGTACGCCATCGAGTTCATATCTAAGTTAGGGAGTTTGCGCGCTTCTAAGAGCTCCATGATCTTTTTTGATTTACCAAGTAGCACGGCTGCTGTTCGGATGCTCTCTTCCCTTTTCTCTATTGCATCCGCATGGCACCTTAGAGTTATGACACGAGGTAAGTTGGTAAAGCAAGCGCACAACAGATCTGCGATTATGGTTGATATAAATTCAAAAAGTTCCTCATCTGTTGGCCAATTTTGTTGCTGGTTGCAGTGAAGCAGTATGGTTTGACTGATTCTGTACATTGAATTTGCAGCAATGAAGTTACGAAGTGAATGATCCGGACTTCCATCTTTGCTTCTCTTGACCTGTATCACAGTATTTACTGCTTCATCACCCAACCATTCAAGAATTTTCTGTGACGTTTCTCCTTTGCAAGCCTTCTTTTGTAGATCAATTTGTAGCCACGTGCAGTATACTTCAACATCCGTCCACACATGTCTAGCTGCTTTTCTTGCCTTTACCAATTCACCATTTGTATTGAGGCTTTCTTCAATATGTCTTACAAATTCGATGCCTTCATTCATACTGGCAAGTAACCTCTTGGCTTGGCCGTTTTCAATGTTGGGAAGGGAAAGGGCAATGGCTGTTAATGTTACTGCTACAAGGCTCCAGCAGTTCTGGATTTCTTCTGGATGTAAAGGTGGGACTTGGTCATTGTCGAACTCTAATACTCCATTGAATCCTGTAGATTTCTTGAGAAGCTTCAGCAGATTCATTGGCTCTTTCTCTTCAGACTCTTGAAGAATTCGAGTTATAGAGTTGAAGGACTTTCTTAATATTTTCTTTGAAAGCTTGGCCTCCGCTTCAGTTTGTAGGACATAACCAGTATATTCTTCCGTATCTGCTATCACATTGGTATTAGATGCATTTGGTTCTTGTCTAAACCTTTTCAACAATGACTTGCAGAAATAGCAACAACAAGAGAATAGGATCAGAAAAGATCTGGGAATAAGACATATCGTTTTACATATAACCACAATCATTATCTGAAGCGCTATACAAAAGTTCAAAATCATGTTTTTGAAGTTGTGGAGAAGCTTCTTGGAATGACGACCTGGGATACCTAAACCCACATGATTGCGTTTCCAAAGATGAAGTATTTGGGTCCAATATTTCTCAACTCTGAACACGTTTAGATGGTTCTTGGTCCATTTCTTGGATAGGTCGAAATGACTGATGGAAGTCAAACATCTTAAAATAGGTGCGATACTGCCTACTATTGTCCCAACTGTTTGCATGATAATAATAAATTTCATTGACCACTTGTATTCTGATTTCTCATAATAGCCAGACCTGCTGTGATCATATGTAAAGGAAATCCATCCACCTTGCACGAATAAAAAAAACAAACTGCAAGCAAGGCATAAGCATATAACCCCAAAAGCAGAAGAAACTGGTGAACAAGCAATTGCAAATTGGGGGTTACCAGTCTCTGCCATCATCCAATACTTTTTAACATGCCGAATGAGTCGCTTGTTGGAGAAGTTTATCTCTTGATGATTTGAAGTCAATCTGTGCAACTCCTTGTAGCGGTGTTGTAAGATTTTTCTAGATGCTGGAATTGTCAAAGCTATCGAAAAGGGCCATGGAAGGGAACATATTAACATAGTCATTGGTATCACATATACCAGCTCTTCTTTTGCAGTAGCATACTGGATCCAAACATTTACAGTGATGGTGATTATGAGGATACCAAAGGCTACCATATTCGTTAGAAGTTCAGTGTCATCCATAAGTCCTAAAGAAGGGAGAGAGTTACCTAACATGACGATAAAGAAAATAGTGCTGATAGTCTTATTCACAGACATGTCGGTGTTTAGATCCACTGGTAGCTTCATTGCAATTGCTATCAGTGTGAGGGAAGCAGCATTGATAGTGAAAAATCTGCACGGAAACCAGAGTTTCCATTGTAGAAAGCCTGTTAAGGCGTCAGCTGCCATTGCAAGAGTGCAAATTAGAGATGCTAGAAAAACATACAATCCCACCCAAGGTATGGCGTCCTCAGGATATATCGGCTGTGCCATCTTGCTAGACTGGAGATTGGAGAAATAAAGATTTAGCTTGATCTAGTACGTAGAACAAGATGCTAACAGATACTTGATATATATAAGTTCCATGAATCCATGATCAAGACTTTTAGTTTAGAATACAACGTGTTTATGGTATGTTCCACTTCGACCCGCTTTCCTTCTCAGTTATGGGAAATTATATATTGCTGCATTTGAGAAAGTGATTGGAATTATGTTCCAAAAGATACCATTACAACGTATTTGTTAATGTTATATATCCCACTATCCACCAGAATTTTCAAATGGGTTAATAAAAAATACTTTCACGCCTACACATCCACTTTATATCCAAAAGCCAACATTTCTAATCTTTATTTTACTTTGACTAAATACCTTGATCCACTAGCATCTGTTCACATTTTTTTCACAGGCCTAAAGAACACCATGATTTCAACATGTCCATTTTTTTACTATTAAAAATTCCACGTGCTTTCTTTCTCAAGTTGTGGGCAATTATTGGTGCTGTAATTATTATAAATTAAACTTAGGAGCTCTTCATTTTTTGAAATAATTTCCATCGGAGTGTTAGGCCCTTTGGTATGCTTAGCACGGAGGCCATCGTGGTCTACGGGACCATGAAAAAATTCCGTGCACACAATCCCGACCATTCTTTCGAGCGTGGTTGTTCATCCTCGTGTTGCCAACAACAAACACAAAACGCTTAATCATATTTCGTTTTCCTTTCTTGACCGTTGTAACGAACGATCGAGTTCCAGGTACTCTCCAATATCCGGATTTGCTCTTAAAAAGTTTACATTTTTGGTCCCTGTTATGTTGGGCATAACATGGAGTACGCTAAGCGTAACATGGAGTACGTTGGGCGTACTCCCTTAAGTTGGATGTGGGGGTTGGTGGCGTATGCTGGACGTACCCATACATACGCCGGACGTACGTAAACAGACCAAAGACCCTAATTTTTAGGGTGTGGCCCTTATTTAAGTGCCATTATGGACCTTGCGGCTGCCCCCTCATCAACCTCCTACCCTCTAAAGACTCCCCACGAAACCCTAGCATTTTTTTGTGTGTTTTTGAGCTTTGGTAGTAAACTTTTGATCTTTTTGTGCATTGTGAAGAAATAGGAGCTTGGTGATCAAGCAAGGGTTGGAGTGGAGCTTGAAGATCCAGAATCTTCAACATCTTAGCAAGTCTTAGAAGGTATAAATTTTCAACCTTGTTGATTCATCTCTTAGATCTAAGATAGTTTAGAGTTTTTGGCATATTTTGGTCCCTTGAGTTGTTTCTTGTGAGAATAAGCTATTCCAGAAGCTTGGGATGGTAGATCTTAGTGTTTCTAAGGTCCCTTATGCATAAAAATGGTAGTTTTATGGTTTTAACTCAACCATGCATAAGGTTAGGGTGTTCATTTCATGAGGTGAGGGTGTTAAAATTGTGTTTTGGGTCTTATTAAGCCATGCATAAGCTTAAAGCTTCTAACTTTATGGATTAAGACTTTGTTTTGGAGTAGATTTGAAGTTTGGACGAATGATCTTAAGGGATTAAGCCATCCATTGGAGGATTTGTTCACGGACCAGTACGTCGAGAATACTTCTATGTATGTTGCGTGTATTGGGTTCGTTGCACGTACTGGGTTCGAAACTCGTATTCTGCTCAGTGTGAGTACGTAGGACATACCAGTTCGGTACGCTCAGCATACTCTCGATTGTGGGTTTAGAAGGTTTTGAGCCATTTTGGGCTTCGGGTGCTTTCATACATAACGTCAAGGGCTAACCCCCGGGTCTTACTACAACATATAAACCAAATGGGCCGGCATTGGTGCCTTCGACCCATACAACAGTGAGGAGACTCACCTCGAATGTTGAAGCCCATGCACGAAATCCTTAGTTGCTGCCCAAACAACTCCTCAAGCTAACAATACCAAAGTATCACCCAATTAGCAATTGGGTTCCAAACCATTATCTATAACATCCGGATTTCCAGGTATCATAATTTAAGTATTTATTTTTGAGTTAAGAAGAGGGACTCGACGAGTTGACGCCTAAACTCGTCGAGTAGGAACGTGACTGATGACTCGGATTAATGAATGGACTTGACGAGTCGGCAAGTCGATTGGACGAGTCCGCGCTGTGGATAGAAACCCTAAATCTTTGGGCTGCTGCCTTTTTAAGGGTCCTTATGGCCTTCATTTGCAGCCACAGACCCTTGAGAAACCCTAAGCGAACCAAAGAGCATAGAGAGTGAGGGAAGGAGCTCATTTCATCACCATTTGTGCATTCTTACAAGAAGGAAGGAAGGGATTCAAGGTAGGCTAATTGGGGAGCTCAGATCTACTATCACCTCATCAAAGGTTGTTGTTTGAGGTATGAATCCATGCCTATTTTCGTATATATAGTGGATTTCATGAATCTAGGGTTTCCTTGCCCCGTTTTTAGTTGAGTTATGGAGTATGTGGTGTCCCTTTGTGGCATAGACATTAGATTTGGACCTTGAGAGGTCCAGATAGTCTTAACAACCTAGCTTTACGTAGTCACACAAGAGTATTGAGCCTAATACATCATTATAAGGGATATTTTATCAAATAAAGCTAGATGTGTGATGCGTGGACATAAAGATTGAACCTTTACGTGACTTTTGAGTGCTAGGAGGCCGGATCTAGAAGTTAGAAAAGCAAATCTGACCTCAAAAGGTCAAATGAGTAGTGTCATGGAGTAAACTCGCCGAGTCCATGAGAGGATTCGACGAGTCGGATTGGGTTGCCCCGCGATTCGTGACCAGTGGTAACCCGTCGAGTGAGGCCTTAAGAGGATTCGGAGGACATGCATGAACTCGCCGAGTCACTCGAGTGTACTCGACGAGTCTGGTTAAATTTGGACCGTTGACTGGAGTTGACTTCCGTTGACCTTAGGGTTTTGGTCAAACTAATTCAAGAGAGGCCATGGAGGGGTAAAAGGGACTTCTACCCATTCTTTAGAGATGAGAACATAAGAGAGTATTGATTAGAGATGTTATCATTTTGATAGGAGGAGGCTAGATCGGGGATATCGAGAACGAGGAGTATTCTAGACATCATACGAGGTGAGTCTTCTCACTATACCTTACCTAGAAGGATAATTATGTGTGACCGGAAGGTCTTATGTGCTATGACGAGTATGTGATATATGCTTCTATGTGATATGTATATGTTATGTATGATATGAGTAGTATGGTATGGATCGGAAAGTCAGCAGTAGATGGACCGGAAGGTCAATATGGCATGGACCGGAAGGTCGAAAGAGTAGGACCGGAAGGTCTACTCAGATTGTGGGACTGGAAGGCCCCTGTGACACATTGACAGGAAGGTCTCATGGAGTTATAGCCTCGAGTGGCTTATTTGTTGTATGTAGTATTTTGGGGAACTCACTAACCATTTATGCTTACCATGTTATGTGATATGTGTTTCAGGTACTAGTGAGGATCGCGTGAAGGCGCTGACATGATTCGTACACACTGACAGAGGATTTTGTATTTGAGATTCTGGGATATGTTTTTCTGTGAAAAAATTTGATACACTTGTGTTTTGAGATGATTTATGTGAGACATGCTATGTTTGAAAAATGAAAAATTGTTTTAAATTTTCACGCCGTTACATGATCCATAATCCATACTTGGGGTAAAATGACCATTTTAAACCTGGCCCATCAAGATTCATAACTAAGTCCTAAGCCCTAAATCCAACAAGATCCGTAACTACAAAATCCATGGAAGCCCAATGATGGCCCAATTTTCCAAATTAGGCCCAATCCCATAAGGGCCTTATCGTAAGCCCACATTTTCCGATTCAGATTGCTTCAAACACCCTTTGGGACACACTTTATCAAAGGCGTAAGTCAAAATTCAAAGCCAACGGCCTGAGTTAACCCAACTTGTCGAGTTTTATCCTTCAACTCGTCGAGTTCCTCTAACAACCGCAAAGTCGGGAAGAAACTGGTCCAACTCGCCGAGTTGTCTAATCAACTCGTCAAGTTGACCCATACCAACTCAGAATCGAGGAAAATCGATCCAACTTGCCAAATTCACCCATGAACTCGCCGAGTTTCTTCACGAAACACACTATTTAATCTATTAAGTTACCAATCTCGAAACTAAAAGGCCCACCACTCAGATCTGAACCAAAATGTCGACTAGAAGGGTAAAGTTTCCAACTTTACCCTTAAGAACCATCCTAATGGGTATAGAACCCAAACCCTAAGCTTAAAAAGTTAAGGCTTAAACAATAAGCACTTATTCACCAAGACAAAGCCCCAAAATACAAATCTGGTCCTTAAAGGCTTCAAACACATGTAAAGTTTCCAACTTTACTCTCAAGTATGCTTAGAAGAGGCTCAAATGTCCAAACGAAGCCATAAGATGGATTTAATGTATGCATGGAGCTCTTAAGACCATAAAGTTGGCACCTTTATGCCAAAAGAGCTCAATAGGACCATAGATCTGGAAGGAAAGCACTTGGGACGACCTTCAACCCCACCAATCACCCAAATATGGCTAAAATCATCATTGTTGGATTAGGTGTCTAAGCTCATAGCTATAATCGGTATGTACTTGACCCGATAGTAGCATGGTCCATTTGGGTTGCCTTCACCGGAGCAATTTGATAGGATGGATATTTGAGAAAGAGGTTATTTGTGATTTATTAATGTATTATAAGAATAATATATTAATTGAGAAATCATATTATTTAATTGGTGTTGATCAAGAATTAATTTGGATTTAATTTAGTGATCAAAAGAGACTAATTAAATTAACAGGGACTGATTATGTAAATCAGATACATATAGTTTGGGCTAATGATCCATGATTGATTAGTAATGGACTAAGCTTATGTGAGAGTTCATGAAGTGTTAGTCCAAATGAGTTTGTGGATTAAAAGCCTAAGTGAATGAGTTAGGGTTTACAAGTGACCCTTGGAATTCTACACTATAAATGTAACCCCTAAGCTCTAAAATCGGATACAAGTGTATTCTAAGAAGAAGCTAGCCGATTTTGGTGCCTCCAAGATCTCTCTCATTGTCCTCCATTGTTCTTGGTGTTTGTGACTTATTTGAGGCATCACATTTGAGATGCTAAGCTCTTGTAAGGCCAAGTTTTACAAACTACAACAAAGAGGTAATCATCTTTTTTTATGTTTCAATTATCAAAGTTGTATACTAGTTAGACTTCATGCTTTGGAAAAATGAATTTGTATGTATAACTTGAGAAAACTTAAATCCCAACCATCTAGGGTTGTATGTGCACCATAGGAATGTTATAGTGCTCAAAACTCATCAGTGGTATCAGAGCCTAGCGTGTTTTCTGTTATATTGATGCATTGATTAATTGTTCAAAGTTGAAGTAAATTGAAAACTGCACTCTAACTGCTGGACTCGATGAGTCCTATGAAGAACTCGACGAGTCCATTGCCAGACTTGACGAGTTGGACAGTCTGTTGGCAGATTTTCGGGTTTTTTGGCCTGAATTGGATTAGGATCATTACCACAAACTGTTTTGTATCATAAAATCCGTTTTTCTGATATGGTGGTGATTATCCCCATCCAATTAAAATATAGTTGTCAAAATTTTAAGATAATTTCTAGTTGATATGATAAGCTAATTATTTGTATTATTTGATTTGAAATTATCTTGCTATATGAGTGAAATTGGGTCATATTGGTAAATGATAAATTATATGATTATTTTATTGGGTTAAAATTTGATCTAAATGGTTTTGAAGAGTTTCAAAACTTCCCCTCAAGTTATGGAATTTGAAAAGGCTCATTTATGAAACATTAAATTCTAAAATTCAAGAGGTTTTTAAGAGTTTCAAAACTTGCCCTCAAGTCTTGGAATTTGGAAAGGCTTATTTATGAAACATTAAATTCTAAACCCTAGAATTTTAAAAGTTTAAAATTCAACCCTTATACTATTATAATATTAAAGGATTAATACTTATATATATATATATATATATATATATATATATGTGTATGTATGTATGTATGTATATGTATAAGACAAGTCAACCTTACCGTTAGTAGGCCTCATTCATGAAGTTGGTCTATAAGGGGCGTATAAGGAAATTGCCTATAAAATGGCGATTAAATGGGTGTCCACTCTCACCCACCGCTTCCTTGACTAGTGGAGGGTTGTTAGTCGAACGGGTGGGATAGGACATTAATTCTCAATAAAAAGTATAATGATAATTATAAAAGTAACTAAATGTTTTTATAAATTCTCAATCTTAGTTACTTTAGGAAAAATGTGAAATTGGTGCTATTCCATGAAATTGCACTTTGCACTTTGCCAAGTCGTTAGTGGAGCGTGTGTGGTTAACCGACACATTAACTTGGACTAGCAACGGTGGACAAGGGTAGCTTGATGTTTATCATAGATCAATGGAGCATGTGTGGTTAACCGGCACAATGATTAGGTGATAAATGACATCGATAATACCAAACAAATTTGCATGGTTATTCACACCTTGTTTGTGATCCTCGATATCCCAGTCACAAACTTGAAGGGCATTATCGAGGTTTAAACATGCCATTAAAAAGTTCAATAAATCTCAAAAGAATCTAGGAATTTCAATTCATTTAAAACTTAATCCTCAATTTCGTTTTTCATGGTGGAAATTGGTAAATCGTCATTTACCTACCTTCAAGTATTTTGCAATAAGATTACGGCATCCCTCTTCCGAATTGTGAAATATTGTATTTGGGTCCTAGCCTTAATATTTCATTTAGGAATTTCTATCTAATAAAACTTGTCTTTTCTTTTCAGATGTCTACCCCAAATGCTGCTGGCTCCAACCCTTCCGACTCTTCCTTCCTCATGAACTTATGTGGGAGGTTGATTTTCGATGGGTCGAATTTCAATGACTGGATTCGAAACATTCAAATGGTCACTTGTTATGAAGATAAGGAATATGTCCTCGATAAAGAGCTAAAAGAGGTTGATGAAGCCACTGCTATTCCTAAAGAAATTGTTGAATATAGGGCTCATGAGAAGGACGCGACAAAGGTGTCGTGCATCATGCTTGCCGCTATGACAGCTAGACTCTAAAATTCCTATGAGGACTATTATCCTTTCGAGATGCACCAAGACTTGATGGAAAGGTACCATCAAAGTCCTCGACAGGAAGGGTATGAAATCATTGTCTCCATGATAACAACAAAAATGAAGGATGGAGAGTCCATCACGACCCACTTACAAAAAATGCAAAGGTTTGTGGACCGCTTGCTGAAGTTGAATGTTAACTTCGATGAAGAGTTGGTTATTGACATTATCCTACACTCTTTGCCTCCTTTTTATGATCAGTTTAGAATGACTTATCATATGAACAAAGAGGAAGTCACTCTAAGCAAGCTTCAAGGCCTACTGAGAACTGTTGAAAGTAGTTTAAAAGGCAAGTCTATTGTACCTACTCCTACTGCTGATGCCCTAGTCCTGACAATTGGACATGTGAAAAGGAAGAAGAGGAAGGCTCCTTCTAAGAGCCACAAGGGAAACTCCCATGATGGATCCTCTTCTAGTGGGACCAAAGGTGGTTCTGCTACTCCCTCTTCCAATCCAAAAGAAGCAGAGTGCTTCTACTATCATGAAAAGGGAATTGGAAACGAAGTTGCCCCAAATACTTGCAGTATATCAAGGATGGGAAGATAAAGCCCACCTTCGCAGGTATTTATACTATTCTGTCTAATAACTCATCATATGCTAATTCTTGGGTCCTAGATATAGGATGTGTTTTCACATTTGTTCTGATTTGCAGGGTCTAAAAAGAAGTAGGGATGTGGAGCACGGGGAGATGAAACTGATCATGGGGAATGGGAAAGCGTCGCTTTTGACCAAAATTGGAGTTTATTCTTTATTTCTTAGTACTGGGTTAGAATTAGATTTGAATAATTGTTGTTACTCGTCAGATATGGCGAGAAGCATCATTTCGTTCATGGTTTGTATAAACAAGGTTTTAGATTTTCATTTAATAATGAAATTGGTTCTATTAATGCTTTTTATAATGGTAAATTTTATTTTGAAGCGTTGTCTTGTAATTGTATATAAGAAACTGTGATGTTTGTAGACAACATAGGAAATAATGTATTGCATATTGATTCATCCAATGGTTTGGACAAGGCATGCTTGTGGCATTGTCATCTTGGACATGTCAACAAGAAGCGCATAGCCAAACTCCAAAAGGATGGAGTGTTGGAGTCATTTGACTTAAAGTCCGATGACACATGCGAATCTTGTTTACTTGGAAAGATGACTAAGTCACCCTTCACTGGTACTTGTGAAAGAGGTGAGGGTTTGTTGGATCTCATACACACCGATGTATATAGGCCCTTCAGATCTGCCATAAAGGATGCTAACCGCTTTTATGTGACTTTTATCGATGATTATAGCAGATATGGATAAGTCTACTTAATCAAGCATAAGTCAGAAACATTTGAAAAGTTCAAAGAGTTTAAACAATAAGTGGAAAATCAATTGGGCAGGAAGATAAAGATGCTTCGATCCGATCTAGGTGGTGAGTATCTTAGTATCGAGTTCCATGTCTATCTTAAGGAGTGTGGAATTGTTTCACAATTGAAGCCACCTAGGACACCGCAGCTTAATGGTGTGGCTAAGAGGAGCAATCGAACCTTGTTGTACATGGTTCATTCCATGATGAGTCGAGCTTCGTTATCTATCTCATTCTGGGGGTATGCCTTAGAGACTGCCGCCCATATCCTTAATTTAGTCCCAACTAAGAAGGTTACCAAAACACCTCACGAAACGTGGACACGGAAGGTTCCCTCGTTGGCACATATCAAGGTTTGGGGTTACGACGCTTTCGTAAGACGAGAGACTCACAACAAGCTCGAACCTCGTAGTGAACATTGTATTTTCATTGGCTACCCACAGAAATCTTTTGGATATCTTTTCTATAAACCGAGTGACAATGTTGTTTTCGTTGCAAGCAGAGGGGTTTTCCACGAAAGAGAACTCATGTGAAAAGAGGATAGTGGGAGGCAAATTGACCTTGAAGAGCTTCAAGAGTTAAGTGATGAAGGAACCTCAAACACTAGTGCGTAACCCGAGGAGGAAACTCCTGTTGAACCAGTTGACGAGTCCGTACCTCTGAGACGTTCCACTAGTGTTAGTGTTCCACCTGTGTTATATGGTTTTCAAATAACCGTTGAATGTGATATGTTTATCAGTGGTAGTACATTGATAAATTTTGATGAACCTAACAACTACAAGGAAGCCATGGAGGGTCCCGAGTCCGCAAAATGGAAGGAGTATATGGACAACGAGATTCATTCCATGTATGATAATCAAGTTTGGAACTTGGTTGACAATGTACCGGGTCGCAAGACAGTCGGGTGCAAGTGGATCTTCAAGAAGAAGACCAAAATGGATGGGAAAGTACACACATATAAGGCGCGATTGGTTGCAAAGGGCTTTACTCAAACTCCTGGAGTTGACTATGACAAGACCTTCTCACTAGTAACGAATATCAAATCTATAAGGGTTATGCTAGCCATAGCTGCGTTTCATGATTATGAAATATGGCATATGGATGTCAAAACCGTTTTCCTTAATGGAAAGTTGGCTGAAGATGTTTACATGAGTTAGCCAGAAGGTTTCGTCAATGCAAAGTACCCTAATAGAGTGTGTAAGGTTAAGAAATCCATTTATCGATTGAAACAAGCATCTCGCAGATGGAATATTTGTTTCGATGAGAAAGTCAAAGAGTTTGGTTTTTAGAGAAGAGAGGATGAGTCAAGTGCATATGTCAAAGCCAGTGGGAGTATAGTAAGCTTTCTCATTTTGTATGTGGATTACATACTGCTCATAGGAAACGGCATCCCAACCTTGTAGGAGGTTAAGTCCTGACTTTGGAAGTGCTTCGCTATGAAGGACCTCGGAGAAGCTGTTTATATTCTAGGGATAAGGATATTGAGGAATATGAGTAAAAAACTAATAGGACTTAGTCAAAGTACCTACTTTGACAAGATGTTGAAATGTTTCAACATGGAGAATTCAAAGAAAGGAGAATTGCCTATCCAGAGAAATACCAAACTGAGTAAGACTCAAAGTCCGAATACCAATGCCGAGATAGCAGAGATGAGTCGAGTACCATATGCTTCCGCAGTGGGCTCGATCATGTATGCTATGACATGTACTCACCCTGATGTGGCCTTTACTTTGAGCATGGTCAACAGATATTCGGGGAATCCTGGTAGAGCTCACCAGACTGCGGTAAAGAACATTCTTAAGTACCTGCGGAGGACTAAGGACTGGGTCCTTACCCTCGGTGGGAGTGATGACTTAAGAGTGTCAGGGTATAGTGACGCCAACTTTCAGACCGATAAAGATAATTTCCGCTCTCAGTCAGGCTGGGTATTTACCCTAAATAGAGGAGCAGTAACATGGAAAAGTTCCAAACAAGAGACTGTAGTTGATTCAACGTGTGAATCGGAGTACATAGCAGCAAATGAAGTGTCAAAGGAGGCAATATGGCTGGAGATCTTCATCAGAGACCTTGGAGTTGTACCAGCTATAAAGGAGCCTATGGAGATTATCTGTGACAACGAGGTTGCGGTTGCCTTAAATACCCTAGGCTCCTCCCAAAATGAGATCTAGAAAGAAATGAGGTAAAGGTGACGACTTGATACCTTCAAATGATGCTAATTGAGGTAGATTTCTGATCCCCGCAAGTTCCTTTCTTCTAACCATTTGTTTCTCCAAGCTTTCATCACTAAGATTCACCTTCCAAAACTTATAACACACAAAATGAAGCACACACACGAATTAGGGTTGGTTTGGTTCTCAAAAGACTGCAAGGGGGTAAAGGGAGGTTGTTGATCCTTTAAATATGGTGCAAAACCCCAGGATTTAGGCATCTGCCAGCTCCTATTCGTCGAGTCCCTTCTTGGACTCGGCGAGTAGGTCATTAAAACGTGTGGACTAACCCACTGCTACTCGACAAGTAGGGCAACCAACTCGTCGAGTAGCCCTTGAAACCAAGAAACTTTATATTAAATGAACACCTGAAAAAAATCTGGGCGTTGCAATTCTCCCCCACTTGAACTAGACTTCATCCTCGAAGTTTGCCGCGGTGAACAATTCCGGATAATGGTCCCGCATCTCTGCCTCTGGCTCCCACGTCCACTTGGACCCCTTATGATGTTCCCACTGTAACTTCACCAAATGTATCACCTTGTTCCTCAGAATCTTCATCTTTCTCTCCAGTATGGCCATAGGCCTCTCCATGTAATTTAGGCGATCATCGACCTGAATATCATCCAGCGATACCACCGCCCCTAGTCCATAATTCACTTTCGCAATTGTGAAACGTGGAAGGTGCTGTGAATCCGACTAAGCTCCTCCGGAAGCTCTAACATGGATGCCACCTTGCCAATCCTGGCAATGATCCTGAACGGCCCAATATATCGGGGACCCAATTTTCCCTTCTTCCTGAAGTGGATAACACCTTTCCAGGGCGAGACCTTCAGGAGTACCATATCACCGACCTGAAACTCAAACTCGGATCGGCGCCGGTCAACGTAACTCTTCTGCCGACTCAGAGCGGTCTACAGTTGCTGCCTAATCTGTTGAATCTTCTCGGTAGTCTACAATACCACCTCCGTCCGACCCATCACCCTATGTCTAACCTCACCCCAACAAACCGGGGTGCGACATCTCCGCCCGTACAACAGCTCGAAAGGTGGGGCGCCAATGCTAGAATGATAGCTGTTGTTGAAGGCGAACTCTGCAAGTGGTAGGTGGGAATCTTAGCTCCCACCGAAGTCAATGACGCATGCCCTCAACATATCCTCGAGGGTCTGAATGGTCTGCTCGCTCTGGCCGTCTGTCTCGGGGTGAAATGATGTGCTAAAGTGCAACCGCGTGCCCAGTTCCTCATGGAACTTCTACCAGAAGTGAGAGGTAAATCTAACATCCCGGTCGGAGATAATGGAGACCGGAACCCCATAGCGATCAACAATCTCGTGGACATATATGTCGGCCAATTTCTCGGCCAACGAACTCTCACGTATGGCTAAGAAATGGGAACTCTTGGTCAATCGATCCACGACGACCCATATAGCATCAAACCCCTTTGCCATTCTCGGCAGCTTGGTAATAAAATCCATCGTGATATTTTCCCATTTCCACATGGGAATCTCCAGGGGCTGCAGCTTGCCATGCAGCCTCTGATGTTTGGCCTTGACCATCCTACAGGTCAAGCACCTCTCAACGTACCAAGCGATTTCTCGCTTCATGCACGGCCACCAGTAGCGCAAACTCAAATCCCTATACATCTTGGTGGCCCCAGGTCAATAGAGAAATGAGACTTATGAGCCTCCTCCATGATTGTCTGTCTGACTCCACCAAACATCGAAACCCATACCCGACCACACCAGGTCAATAATCCTCGGCTATCCTGCACAAACCGGGTGTTCTCACCCTTGATCCTTTCCAACCCCCAATTCTCCGGTCGCATGCCTTCAATCTAGGCATCTCTGATCAAACTCACAAGCGGAGAATCCACCGCTATCCTCATACATACCGCTGGAATAGAAGACCCAGCTGACTTGCGGCTCAAAGCGTCCGCAACCACATTCGCTTTACCAGGGTGGTAAAGGATCTCGCAATTGTGGTCTTTCACTACATCCAGCCACCTGCACTGCCTCATGTTTAGGTTTGGCTTATCCATGATGTGTCTCACACTCTTGTGATCCGTATATATGGTACAACGAACCCCATATAAGTAATGTCTCCATATCTTGAGAGCGAACACTACCACTCCCAGCTCTAGATCATGGGTAGGATATCTCGTCTCATGCGGCTTCAACTGCTGCGATGCATAAGCTATAACCAGTCCCCTCTGCATGAGGACTGCCCCTAAACCTGTGATGGAGGCATCACAAAAAACCACGAAATCCTCAAATCCCTCCGGGAGTGTCAAAATTGGAGCCTCACACAACCGCTGACGGAGGGTCTCAAACGCCCTCTGCTACTCGGAACCCCACTGGAAATCCGCCCTTTTCCTCATCAAACGAGTGAGGGGTACTGCAATCTTAGAGAAATCATGTATGAATCTACGGTAGTACCCTGCCAATCCCAAAAAGCTCCTGATGTCTGAGGGAGATTTCGGAACCTCCCACCGCATGACTGCCTCAATTTTGGCCGGGTCAACCAAAACTCCATCTTGGTTAACAAGGTGCCCGAGGAACTGGACCTCTCTTAACCAAAACTCGCACTTCGAGAACTTGGTGTTTAGCCGTTCTCGTCTCAGAACTCCCAACAACTCCCTGAGATGCTCCTCGTGTTGCTCTCGATTCTTGGAATACACCAAGATATCATCTATAAACACGATGACCGAGCAATCCAGCATCAGTCTACATACCCGATTCATCAGGGCCGTAAATATTATCGGTGCGTTGGTGAGCCCAAACGGCATCACCACGAACTCGTAATGACCATAACGAGTCCGAAACGCGGTCTTCTCCACGTCCTCCTCTCTGACTCGGACCTGATGATACCCTGAGCTCAAATCTATCTTGGAGAACCAAGATGCCCCCTGCAACTGATCAAATAGATCATCTATCCTCGCGAGTGGATAACGGTTCTTCACCGTCAACTTGTTCAACTCCCTATAATCAATGCACATCCGGTGCGATCCGTCCTTCTTCCTGACGAAGAGGATCGGTGCGCCCTATAGAGAACGACTAGGTCGAATGAAGTGTTTGCCCAACAGTTCCTGCAGCTGTGAAGATAGCTCATGCATCTCGGGTAGCGCCAATCGGTACGGCGCCTTGGCGATAGGAGTCGCACCTGGTACCAAGTCAATCCAGAACTCAACCTGCCTCTCTGGAGGTATCCTTGGAAACTCCTCCAGGAACACGTCAGGAAACTCCCTAACCACTGGAACCTCTTAAACTAAAATCTGATCCCTGACCCGCGTATCCACCACATACGCTAGATAACCCGCACACCCGTGTTGATTACACTGTCGAGCCCTGGCAGCTGAACAAAACCTTGATCCCACTCTGGTGCCCTCACTATATACAACCAATTCTCCCCCACGTGGGGTTCTAACTGCCACTTGTTGGCCCTCACAGTCAATCATAGCATCGAACCGACTGAGCCAATCCATGCCTACAATCACACATGCCTCCCCCATGGGGATCAGAATCAAATCTATCGGAAAGGACACCCCAAAAATATCCAACTCACCCTCGATAAACCGAAGAAGCAGAAACCCCGTGTTCGTTGGCGATAGTCTAACTAGCCCACTGGCACTCTGAACTCCCTACTAAATGTATGAGATACAAAAGATCGACTCACCCCCGAATCAAATAAAACCAATGCATGTAAGGAGTTCACTAGAAACGTAGCTAATCACAGGTAAAACAGATAAGCATAAGATAGCTATAATAAATGAGATACATGATAGAATCATACCAGCAACCACATCTAGTGTTGCCCTGGCCTCCTCGGCTGTAAGATGGAAGAAACGGCCCTGAGCCTTCGAAGGCTCTACCTTGACTGGTCTCCCATTCGTGATCATCAAAGTAGCCAGTGTTGGAGCCTGCGCTGGCTTGGCGGCTAGTAGAGGACATTAGGCCTTCATATGGCCCACCTGCTCACAATGATTGCAAAGCCTGACTCCAGAAGTCGGAGTCGGCTGCCTGCAATCCCTAGCCAGATGGCCCTGCTTGCCACATCGGTGGCACCCACTCCATGCTCGGCATGTCCCTGAATGAGCCTTCCTGCACTTTCCACAAGTGCGGCCTGGCTGTCCCCCAGTCCTGGTATCAGCAGTATTGGACCGCTTTGGCGCCGACTGCGACTGTGTCGGGGCCTGCCGCTGCTCCCTCATCTGCCGCTCAAGCTCTAACTCTCGCTGCCTCATGGCCTCCTGTAACTACATTAGAGTATCGCATCTCTGAGTGGCAACAAACTGACGGATGTCAGTCTTGAGCATGCTCAGATAACGTGTCAACTGAGCCTGATCCGAGGCAAACTCCGGGCAAAACATCTCCCTCTCAGTAAACATACAGGTGATCTCCATCACCATCTCAGTACCCTGTCTCAGCTCCAAAAACTACTAAGATAACCACTTACGCTCGACCCTCGGAATGTAGCGAGTACGAAACCTATCCCTTAACTTCTCCCAAGTAACAACATCTCTCTGGTCATCTGTATACGACCCCATCATCAATCTCCATGAGTCCTTTGCCCTGGACGTCAGCAAGTTCAGGGCACATCTGACCTTCTGGTCAGTAGGACATGAACAAGTAAAGAAACACCCCTCCACATCCGACAGCCACCTCATGGCTACAATGGGATCCTAAGTACCATCAAAAGTCGGGGGCTTCGTGTTATCGAAGTCCCGATACTGAAAAACTCGGCCCACTCCCCCTCCTGCTGCTGTTACAGCCACGGTAGTTGTAGTAGCAGCTGTCTCAGTAAGGGTTGCATATTTGTCATCAAAGTACTAAAAAACTCGGCCCCTCCTGGCCGATAATCTCAGGCGCTACTGGGACCTCCTAATCACCCGGTCCTGATCCCGATCCGGATCCAATCGTGAAACGCCTCGTAAGGACCATACTGAAACATAACAGGAAGATATCAGACAATCTGCATAAATAACCAGGAACCAACTCCCGACTAAACCCTAGGGTTGTGACTTCCTTGTTACGCGTATGGGTCCTTTGCTTTCAGTAATATGGGCCCCTACTACCTTCCACACCTACCCATATTTGTCTCAAGTATCACCACAACACCCTAACACTATACATACATCTGGTGGCCGCTCAACCTCACTCCTAGAGGAAGGCTAACTGTCTCATAACTAACCTGCCGGTTTCGCACAACCCACCCATCCATGAAACTTCCACCAACCATGCAACACTAGTGTATGCTAATCATACATAACGTTGGACCCTATAGACTTCGAATACCTGATCCTACCCTAAGCCCTTCATCAAACAAGAATAGGAAATAAGGCCAAACCAAACATTCTCAAGCTATAAGATCTTAGTTATGTACGATTGTGATGCCTACACTAAGAAACTATAGTAATGATGTCAATTTCATATAAGGAAGACCCTAGGCTAGCATGGATCATATAATCAGGCAATTCTATCATGCAATTCCTGAAGATCCCTAGCCTATCTCTAGCATGCTGTTCTAACATATCACATAGTCAAATAACTGTATGGTATTTTGGGGTCTACTTACTGGCTCCGGCTGATCGTATACCCTACACCCTCCCTTACTAATTTTGAAAACCATAAAAAAAACGTTTTGAAAATCTTTCCTTGATTTGAGACTGGATTCACACGAATGTTCCTCCAATTCACTCAAACCAAGGTTCTTATACCAACTTGTAACACCCAAAAATTTCATGCCAATTTAAAACTTTTTTAAAAACATTATAAAACCAATCATCATTACAAAGTTGTTTTTGAAATATCTAACATCAGAATTTTCCTAGAAACATAACAAATCATGAGGGGCTGTACGATCATGCCTTCGGCTTGTCGCGATCCCCTTATGTACCT
Source organism: Lactuca sativa (assembly GCF_002870075.4). NCBI lineage: Eukaryota > Viridiplantae > Streptophyta > Magnoliopsida > Asterales > Asteraceae > Lactuca > Lactuca sativa. The sequence goes on from NC_056623.2 coordinate 55,541,738, forward strand.
GAAACAATAAACTGAAACTGTAAGCCTGAAAGCTTAGTGAGCTCCCCCAAAATACCCATACCCGCAACAACACACATATAATCATAAACAACATACTATGGGTCCAATCCACCATCGGGTTGGAATACCCCAGGCCCTCAACCATCCGGTTGGAATGCCAATCATACTATGGGTCCAATCATCCACGGGATGGAATACCCCAAGCCCACAACCAGCAGGTTGGAATGCCCACATAATATAAGTCCAATCTTTCTCGGGATGGAATACTCACAGCCCACAACCAACAGGTTGAAATGCCTAGGTCTATTGGCTTTTGCACAAAGCAGATAAGCCTCAACTGCCAAACAAGCATATGTACATATAACAGATAATCAGATAATAGTCTATAGACATAATTGATCTAACAGATCATACCACATACCACATCATATTATCCTACCCTCTAGGATACCGAACTAATAAATCATACTAGCATAACATAACCAATAACAATTCAAAGGGTCGGCCTTGGTGCCTTAGACCGTTGAGTATAGTGAGGATAACTCACCTCACAATGTCGCACTGAAAATGATAGGCTCAAACTCTCGAATCACCAACATGAACTCCACCACCTATAGTTACCATAAAACCCTTTTTCCATAAATCTCCAAATTACCAAAATACCCCCAGAGGTCAACTGGTCAACCCTTGGCCAAGGTCAAAGTCAACAGTCAAGGTCTACAGTCCATGTTGACCCAACTCGTCGAGTGTTGTTCACCGACTCGTCGAGTTCTTCCTGAACTCGAGAGGTCATGAAATCCTAGGCTGACTCGTTAACTTCCCTTATAATTCGTCGAGTTCATACGTGTCCAAAAGTTGAGAGAAACCCTAGCCGACTCGCCGAGTCCAAGGCAATCTTCAACGGACTCGCCGAGTTGTTCATCAACTCGTCGAGTTCATGCCCATCTTTATATGACTCGCCGAGTCGACCTTACGGCTCGTCGAGTCCCTTCAATCCCTCATCCATACAGATGCTTTTTAGGCCATGCTAAGGCTCCATATTATAGATCCAGCTTCCCAAGGCATGTTTATCACGTAAAGTTGCAAACTTTACGTGCATGCATGGCTCTAAAGGCTCTAAATGACAAATCTAAGACTATAATGGAGTTTTACACTCAAGGAGGGCTTCATGCAGGACCAAGCTCGAAACTTTATGAACCTAGAACCCAAGAAGGGTCCAGATCTGAAGTTGCAACTTCAGTCTAGCTCATACACCACAATATCATCATAACCAAGCCAAAAATACCCTAGACTCCACCCAAATGAGATCTAGAAAGAAATTAGGTAAAGGTGACTACTTGATACCTTCAAATGATGCTAACCGAGGTAGATTTCTGATCCCCACAAGTCCCTTGCTTCTAGCTACTTTGTTTCTCCAAGCTTTCCTCACTAAGATTCACCTTCCAAAACTTATAACACACAAAATGAAGCACACACACGAATTAGGGTTGGTTTGGTTCTCAAAAGACCGCAAGGGGCTAAAGGGAGGCTGTTGATCCTTTAAATAGGGTGCAAAACCCCAGGATTTAGGATTTCATCTGCCAGCTCCTACTCGTTGAGTCCCTTCTTGGACTCGGCGAGTAGGTCATTAAAACGCATAGACTAACCCGCTGCTACTCGACGAGTAGGGCAACCAACTCGTTGAGTAGCCCTTGAAACCAAGAAACTTTATATTAAATCAATTCCTTAAAAATTGGGGCGTTATGCATTTGAGGTGCTAAGCTCTTTTAAGGCCAAGTTCTACAAGCTACAACAAAGTGGTAATCATCTTTTTTTTTTATGTTTCAATTATCAAAGTTGTATGCTAGTTAAGCTTCATGCTTTGGAAAAATGAATTTTCATGTATAAATTGAGAAAACTTAGATCCAAAGCATCTAGGGTTGTATGTGCACCATAGGAATGTTATAGTTCTCAAAACCCATCAATCATAACTAACCTAAAAAGGAATCTAATCAACTATTGAGCAAGGTTAGTACTTTATACCAAAAATATGTTGGAAATGATGCAAACAATCAAGATCTTGAAGGCTCCAACTTGAATCACCACCTTGCACCAAGCTTCTCCTTCTTCCAAGGGCTTCAAACACACCAAAATACACTCTCAAAGGGCTCACAACACTCAAAAAGTCTTTAGGGTTTCGAGATTAGGGTTAGGGACTATGGAGACTAGAAATGAGGCCATTACCTGGAACTTAAGGTGTTTAAATAGGGTGCAAAACCCCAAAAATTAGGGTTTTCCTAAACAGCGCCCAACTCGTCGAGTTGGCTCCTCCAACTCGCCGAGTTGGCTCATAAATCCCACGATGAAAAACAACCTCTACTCTCCGATTTGATACTCCTCAACTCGTTGAGTATACCCCTTAAACCTCATGATTCATCACCTTCAACTCACCGAGTTGGCTCCTCCAACTCGCCGAGTTCGACTTTAAATTGGAAATATTTCCACAATTAACCTTCTAGATTCTGAATGTTACACATGAGGTCGCTGATGCTCGACTTGAATTTCCTGCAAGTCAAGCACCGCTCCACATACTAGGCTACATCCTACTTCATGTAGGGCCACCACTAATTCGGAAGAAGATACCTATACATATTTGCTGCCCTGGGATGAATGGAGAACCTAGAATTGTGCACCTCCTCCATCAGAACCTGATGAACACCACCCCAATATGGAAGCCAACCTCGCTGATGCAGAGTCAACAACCCACGACTAACATAATCAAAGGAAGCCACCTGACCTACAATACGCTCACTCTTGCGGTGCTTTTCCTTCATAGCCTCGACCTGAGCCTCACGAATCCGCTCCAAAAGCGGAGTAATCGCGATCATCCTCAAACATGTCTCTGAGTGGAGCCACGTCCGCCTTGCGGATGAGAGAATCGGCCACCACATTGGCCTTCTCTGGGTGATAATGGATCTCACAATCATAATCCAACCACCGGCGCTGCCTCATATTCAAATTTGGTTGATCAATCAGATACCACAGGCTCTTATGATCCATGTAAATGGTATAACAGACCCCATAGAGGTAATGTCGCCAAATCTTGAGGTTGAAACCACCGCCCTCAGCTCCAAGTCATGCGTCTGATAATTCGCCTCATAGGGCTTCAGCTGCCTCGAAGCGTAAGCGATCACGCGACCCCTCTACATCAATACTGCTCCCAAACTCGTGATGGACACATCAGAATAAACCACAAAATCCTCAACACCCTCCGACAGGGTCAAAATCGGTGCCTCGCACAACTGCTATCTTAAGGTCTTAAAAGTTACTTGTTGCTTAGGCCCCAACAAAATGTAACCGTCTTCTTTGTCAACCGAGTCAAAGGAACAACTATCTTGGAGAAATCGTGGACAAATCGCTGATAGTGACCAGTAAGACCAACGAAACTCCGAATTTCAGATGGTGACCTCGAAACCTCCCACTGCATCACTGCCTCGACCTTGGCCGGATTGACCAGAGTACCATTCTGGTTGACAAGGTGCCCCAGAAACTGCACCTCACGCAACCATAACTCAAACTTGGAGAACTTCGTGAAGATTCTCTCCCTCTTCAAAGTCTCCAACACTCCCCTCAAGTGTTCCTCGTGCTGCTCCTGAGTCTTGGAATAGATCAAGATATCATTAATAAACACAATCACAGACCGATCCAACATTGGCCTTCACACACAGTTCATGAGATCCATGAACGCGTTGGAGCATTGGTAAGCCCAAAAGGCATCACCACAAACTCATAATGACCATAACAAGTCTGAAAAGTTGTCTTCTATACATCCTCATCTCTAACCCTCATCTGATGATAATCCCCATCACAAATCAATCTAGAAAAAACAAGATGCACCCTGAAGCTGGTCAAAAAGATCATTAATCCTCAGGACTGGATAACGTTTCTTCACCGTTACCTTATTCAGCTCCCAGTAGTCAATGCACATACGATGATACCCATTCTTCTTCTTCACAAACAAGATCGGTGTTCCCCATGGCGAACTGCTCGGTCGAATGAATCCCTTGTATAATAGCTCCTGCAGATGTGTATACAACTCCTATATATCGGGAGGAGCCAAACGATATTATTCTTTGGCTATAAGAGTCGTGCCTGGAACCAGATCAATCCTGAACTCAACCTACCTCTCCGGAGGCACCCCAGGCAAATCCTCTAGAAACACATCAGGATAATCCCATACAATCGTCACATCATCCACGGTTTCCTTACCATTATCCTGGGTATCCATAACATAGGCGAAAAATCATGAACAACTTTATGGAATATGGCGTTTGGCCCTCGCTGCTAAATACAATAACGGCCCACTCTGAGCTCTCTCTCCCTGGACCACTAACTCTCCCCCACTTGGGGTTCGAACCCAGACTAACTGTTGCTCACAATCAATCACAGCCCCATTGGGGCTTAGCCAATCCATACCCACAATAACCTTGTTCCTACGCAAAGGAATGTGAACCAAATCTATCAAATACTCCTCACTGAACAACTGAAGAGTACAACCCCGATGAACTCTCACAAGCCGAACAGATCTATGATCTGTAATATCGATATCTAATGGACAATCCATCTCCCCTGGAGCACCAAAAAACCTATTGCTAAATGCAAGCTATATAGAGGATCGGGTAGCCCCCGAATCAAACAACACGAAAGCAGAAATACCATTTACGAGGAACGATCATGTCACCATGTTAGGAGTTGCACGAGCCTCCTCAGTCGTCAACTAAAAATCCATGCTCGTCACCACAATTGCATCCGTTCGGCCCTGGTGGTCGTCAGTAATCTGAAGAGTTGAGCGTTTGATGACACCGGTCTTGTTGCAGCCAAACTCCGACAATGAGCCTACTTGTGGCCCTTCTGATTGCAATGAAAGAAAATCAAATAAGATACCGGGGTGGTGGTGGTAGTAGCAGTTCAATACCTGCTAATATGACATGTTCGGCCGCACTTGAAGCAACCAGAACTACCTACCTTGCACGCCCCATCGTCCATCCTTCTGCACTTGCCATAGCAGCCCTAGCCCTACCGGCCCTTCCCTCTCGCATCAACACCCTTGGGCCTCTTTCCCAAACCCCCCGATAAATGAGCCTCATTCGGCTTCTTCTTCCTCTCCATCTCGAGATCAATATCCCTCTCCCTAGCCCTTTCTATCATCTCCTCTAGTGTCTTGCAACTGGATTGGCTACAAAACTACCTGATATTGCTCATCAACATCTCATGATACCTCACTTTATTTATCTCCTCGTCCACCACATCCTACAGAACCAAAAGTGCCCTCTCTCGAAACATCACGGTGATCTTAGTGACCATCTTAGTAGTCTGGCAGAGATCTTGAAAATCTCACGCCAACTGCTGCACCTCAATCACCGGTGCAAACTCAGCCTTGAACTTGGTCTCAAAATCATCCCATTTCATCGTATCAATAGCTTGATCCCCAACTGTGCATCCCACCTCCTCCCACCAATCTTGTGCCCTGTTCTTCAAAAGACAAGAAGCAAGTCTGGCCTTTGCCCCCTCGGGGCAACTGCCGGTGCGAAAGGTGTTAGCAACATCCACTAACCACCTCCTGCTCACTATCAGGTCCTTCGCCTCGTGATAGTCCGGAGCTCCAAATGCCCGGAACTCCCTGAATGTCAAAGAACGTTCTCCCACCAAGGCCGCCATCTCAAAATCAAACGAGCTCAACCGTTCATCCAAAATCTCCAGAATGCCCTTCTTGACCGTACCAAAGATCACAGGAGTCTGCTCAAGAATGCAACGCGTAATCTTAGACTAAATGAACTCCATATTCTGATCATCCAATTGCTCGGCTCCGGAACCTGAGCCGAGCCCTCTCCAACACCAGAATTGCCAACAAGTCTGCCCCGTAGAGTCACCATACTGAAAATAAACAATATAAACCATCATAATAAGCATCAGAATATATCGAGGGATCATAAACTCTACAAGTTTACTGGCTTCATTGCATCCCTCCTTGACTCGAGTATGGATCCTCTACTTCTAGTAGTACGGGCCTATACTACCTTCAACATTTAATCGTACTTTCTTCAAGGATTGCCTTGAATCCGCCAAGTCACCTTATATCCATACAATTAACCCTCATCAAGACAAGGTTCCAGCACTAGATCTCATCCTAGGTTTTCCTAGGGCAAAATCCACACTACTCTCTGCCATCAACTGCAGAAGGAACTCCTGCTAACTTCCTCTAACTAGATCACAAATACAATTATATATCACCGAAACCAGATAATTCTTTGAATGAGAGGTCTCACACTACAACGGTTAGACTCATACAAGTGTTGCGATATTATTTAGTTTCCATAATATTTAACTTAGCATATTCACTTACTAGTTAGCCAAAGCTAGTGAGAACTAAAAATCACAAAGCAAGAAGCATTCGAGCATCAAGTAACTGATTGATCAGTACTAGCATGCAAGTCTACAAGCTCATAGAATAGGCATACAAAGGCATCTCTCTTAGTATTCTATCATGCAAATATTGAGCAGATCCTTATCCCTAAATAGCATGTGATTCACAAATTTACAGGCCAAATCATATCAGATAACATGTATGGGTATTTTGGGAAAACTTACTTGAACTCGGTCGATTGCATGCACCACACCCTTTCCTGTCTTAGAAAAATCTTTTTCTTAAAAATACATTTCTTTTTGAAAAACTTTACCAAATCCTTAGTTTGATTTCAGACACACCTGAGAGTATGTCCAAATCCCTGAAACTGAGGCTCTGATACCAACTTGTAACGTCCCAAAAATAAGACCCAAAAATTTCATTTTTAATTTGATAAAACATTAATCCAAACATTGTCATACAACCCCAAAAAGATCAAAGTATGTCACTACATCAAAAAATATCAGAGTAAATCTCAAAATATAGAAAAATGTGGTGGTGTGTGCTCTACATTCATCTCGGGCTCGTCCTTTTGATCCGGAAGTACCTGAAACATAAACTGAAAACCATAAGCACAAAGCTTAGTAAGTTCCCCAAAATACCACATACCATACATAAAAAAAACACAAAATGGGCCTCGCCCAATGAGTGTATTGGGCCCTTCCCACACTCGCATAATGGGCCCCGCCCACTTATTATAATGTGCTACGCTCAAACTCGCATATCGGGCCCCACCCACTAAGTATAATGGGCCCCGCCTAAACTCACATAATGGTCCCCGCCCAACATATAAATTATATAAGCATATACACATACAAGAGTCACACAAACACTAGTATCCTAGCATAACTATTCATGGGTGGACATTGTTGCCTTATACCCGCTAAGCATAGTGAGGAAACTCACCTCGCACTGTTGAATCTCACAGAAAAATCTCTGGCTGCTGGCCCGCTAAAATCCCCGCGCTATCACAAAATAACTTCCAATTAATATTTAGATTCCAACTCACACTAAGAGTCCAAACTAGGGTAAAAGTCATTTGTACCCTTTCCCTAACATGTCCCAAGGCCAAGTCCCAATCCACATGTCCAAAAGCCCAAATTCTAAAATAATCACCCAAGGCCTAAGTATGGCCCAATTTTACAAATTGGGCCAAACCCCTTTCATGGGCCTTCAACCAAAGAGTCTAATAAAATATCAACAGCCCAATAAGAGAATTCTTATGACCCAAAAAGACCCAAGATATCAAAAGCCCAACATAGCCTAATACCAAGAAGCCCACATATTCAAATCCCATTACTAAGTACGCATGACGTACTCAACTCATACACTCAACGTACTCGCTTAAGGGATTATATGTGCAGCGTACCTGCTTGTACGCCTAACGTACTCCACCCTCTTAACCAACTTCCTCATTCAACTCTTAAACAGTTAAGACTTCACTCCAACACTTAGATCTAACTTCCTTAAGGTGGTTTATGATGTAAAGTTGCCAACTTTACGTGCATGCATGGCTTAATGAGGCTTTTAGAGCTCAAAAGAGCTTAAAAATGACTTAACATGTGAATGAGACCACAAATGCCATAAAGCTTGCATTTTTATGGAAAAGGGGACCTAAAGTACCCTAGATCTACCATCAATCACTTTTGGAGTGAATCAAGATGCTCAACAAGCCAACCATGGACTCAAAAAGTACAAAAATGGCACCAAACTAGACCTAGAAACATGGATTAGCAAGATGGAAGCTTTTTACCTCATAAGGAAAGAAAATGAAGAAAAAATCTCTGATCTTCAAGCTCCAAGCACCACTCCAAAAAGGTTCACTTCTTCTTCTCAAATCCAAGTGTTATAGTTGACATCCCCACTTGTGGTTGCTAGCTACAACCTTGACCGGTCAATTGAAGAGGGTGATAAGTGTCTACTATCATTACTACAATGTACAATGAAGCGTTATAGGGGGTACAATCAGTCACATAGTGTAACGCCCGTAGACCAGGCTAGTCAATTTAGAGACAATGAGCATCAACGATGACTTTTTGATGGAAGATTATTTAGAAGGAGTAATCTTAACTAAGTTTTAGTATATGTTACAAGGATTCCGTACATATAAAGAACGCTGAAATCCGAGTTATAACGAAGAAGTTATGACTTGTCGAAGTTTTACGATAGAACCGGCACGACACAGCGCGACGTAAATAGTGAATTTATGATAGAGCGATATTTAGACTTAGTGATCTAAACGAGAGTCGTAGAGTTTGTAAAACCGAGAGGGTGCATAAAAAGAACGTCCAAATCTAACTTCGTATGAGCAAGTTATTATTTTTCTATGTTTCGGCTTAGCGGTATGCAACCCAAAGTTCGATTATGAGATCGAGCGATTTTTAGTCGAAACAATCTAAACGAGAATCGAAGATCTCGTTGATAGTAGGGCAATGGAAGAAAGACAGATGAAAACGGACGTCAAATGAAGAAGTTATGGATTTTTAACGGACTTTTCTAGTCCCGGCCTGTTAAAAATAATATAATAAAAATAAAGTCAAAATTTGCCGACGAAGTCTAAATGATAGTTGTAGAGCATAATCTCACCTACGCGTGGATATAAAGAACATCGAAAACGGAGATTGTACGCGAAAGTTACGGGATTTCCAAGATTAAAGCGCAAACTTCGAGGCTGGCTAAAAGGGAACGCCATGTGTTCCTTCAGGGAACGCACCCCGTTCGGAGCATCAGAGCCAGTCGCGTCACCTGTCGAGTCCAAAGTTCGTAAGCAATGACGCATGCGGGAATGCCCTGCATTCGTTGAGGGAAAGCACCACGTTCGGGGAACGCCCTGCATTCGTTGAAGGAACGCACCGCGTTCGCGGCTAGACTCCAACCCTATAAATAGATCATTTGGGCAGCCGAATTTGGTTGCCCATTTCTTCTCTCTCTCTCTCTCCCGGTTTACCACAATTTACCTGCAAGCTTTACCCCTTAAGTCTCGGTATCATTCCCGAGGCCTGAAGCAAGTCCCAAAGCCCCGAGGATCCCGAGAAGTAAAGTTTCCAAGCCGAACTCTGCCCGCGTGAAGCCCGGTTTTGGAGAAAACGTCCCGATTTTATCGGAAAAGATTATTTTAAGAGACGAGGTTTTGTCCGATCATCGTCTAATCAAGTGAGTGTGTAATTACTTTCTTCTACCGCATAGATATGAAGTATTTTCTATGAAATACGTGTTATGTGTTTATACGTTTACTTGAGATGGATGTCGAATGAATGTTTTATACAGGTTTTTAAATAACTTAAACTATATATGTAATTTATATCTACAAACATGTTGGGTAGAACATGGGTAGATGAAATAGTTGGTGTGTGAGGAAAGATTAGTTTGAGGATGAGACGAAATATGGTATAGATCATGAGATGAGGGTGACAGGTGAAAAATAAGTGAAACCTTTACCCAAGCAATGGCACCGTCATTCAGCAAAGTAGGGATGACAACCACGGACTATTCTAGACAGTCCAATGGAACACTAGCAAGCTCGCAACTTGCAGGTGTTATGAACTTCATGTTCATTGTTGTACTCTAAAAACCCATTGATATGTATTGCTAGAGGAGTCTCGGAACCAATACTGTCAATAAACGAGATATAAACTCGTTGACCTGTATTACGAGAGGAGTCTCGGAAATGATACAATCAGTAAATGAGATAAAAACCCATTGATATGTATTGCTATAGGCATGGTTGTAGAACTCTCTACTCGGTACCTACTCGGTCGACTACCGAGTAGCGAGTACTCGGGGAGTACTCGGATTCGGTCATTCATATAAAAATATTTTTAGGGAAACTATATATGTCAAAATCATAAGTTAAAACCAGGAAATGAAATATATAACAAAATTAGATACATGTGAACACATAAAAACTAAAAAAACACACAATTGTCCCACTTCGTGAATAATTATTGATAATTTAAGATATATATATATATATATATATATATATATATATATATATATATATATATATATATGCAGTAATAATCACATATGTGTGTGTTAAATAATAAATTATTAAGTATATTATACATAATAAAAACCTAGTTGCCCGAGTTTTACAACATTGTCCGCTTCAATAAGGGGTCGGTCGGGGAGTACTCGGATTTAGTAACTCGCCTCGGTCAGGAGCCGAGTAGCGAGTACTCGGACGAGTACTCGGCCAACTCGGTGAGTTTTACAACACTGGCTAGAGGAGTCTCGGAACCATTGTTGTCAATAAACTAGATAAACCCCGGCGAATATGGAGTTAGCGCTTGGTAACTACGGATATAGTGTCAGTTGAGAAAACCCTAGCAACGATGGATTTCGTAACGATTCCTTTGGATAATCCTTATGAATAAATGAGCGGGGAATAGTTGATTCTTAGGGTAGATCCTTAAGGTTACAGAAGATAATGGGGATGAGTAATTGGGTTGATTGTTTGATGGTTAAACATAATAATTATATTATTATGGGTTGAAAACCCTATATGCTCACCAGGCTCCCAAGCCTGACTCACTCAGTTTTCTTTGCATTACAGGTAATAGCACAAGAGTATAAGTTGGTGGACTTGACGAGAGATTTTGGATTATAGATCAGTAGTTATAAATAATTGTTGTAAGGTCTATTTTATATTGTTTATGCTTTTGGTCTGTATCGGAACATGACATCCTGAGATTTTGTTATTTAATGAAAATACATTTTTTTAAAGAAATGCTTTGATAATTTCTTATCATATTTTGTTTTGGGAACAAATTCCGCAACTCTTTTAATCAAAGGATTACTCTGATTTTATAAAACAAAGCATAAACAAATCGGTCTTTTCTGGCTGTGAAAATGGGGATGTCACACATAGCTCGGTTATAGGACTTACTATAAACATTAACTAAAATCTCTCTCTCTCTCCCTCTCTCTCTCTCACTACAAAATCAGGATTTGGTTTTCTCTCAAAACTGTTTTAAGTATGGATTTACTTATGGTTTCTCTCACTACCAAAACAGTTTTAAGTATGGATTTACTTATGGTTTCTCTTACTACAAACCATGGGCTTGGTTCCTTTCAAAACTATTTAAAGTAACGATTTACTTATGCAAAAATACACTGTGCTTTTCAAAGCTTATTAAAAGACTCTTTACAAACATTGTTTTAAGTGTGGTTATACTTACAAAGAAAATACTTTTCAATGTTTTAAACGTATTACTGATGTTAGCAGAAAACTTGTAACTCTCACCAACCTTGTGTTAACCTCAAAACTACTTGTATTCTCAGGGAATCACTAATTAGACATTCAAGACGGGTTGGATTACAAGCGACCTAGTTTACTAGTTGTTGTATTATCTACCTATCTGTTAAGGCAATTCATGTACTATTATTATCTATAAGAACCTTGTATTCAAACATCAAGATGGAATATAAATGTTATTTTGTTTATTGTTGTCAATCAGTTTGAGGGATGGATCAGTCAAACTTGGAGGATTTGGGTGTTAATTGAGGATCTATTTGTTTTAGGTGTCAATTGGTTTGAGGGATGGATTAATTCCATAAGTTAGATTCTATTGTGCTTCTCCAGTTCTGTGAGGTGAGTTTTCATAATGTACTTTGTACTGCAATATGTGTCCTTATGTGTAGGATGTTGTTATTATGTAGTATTATGTTATACCGGTAGATCAGCTATGATTACTTGTGCTTGCTTTTTATTGTTTTGGTGCTTTTATCGACATAGTATGGATGTGTTGAGGCGATACTAATTTATGCGGTCGGCCAACATACCCGGGAGCAATCCAGTCTTTGGTTGTAGGCCTAGGAGGCAAACCAATCTTAAGTTTTGGGCTTAGGAGCAATCCAGCCTTTGTGGTTGTGGACCCCGGGGGCAATTTAGTCTTTGTGTTTGTGGGCCCGAGGCAATCTAATCTTTGTGGTCGTGTGCCTGGGAGCAATCCAGTCTTGGTGGTTGTGGGTCAGGGCCAATCCAGTCTTTCTGTTTTGGGCCCGTAGGGAATCCAGTCTTCGTGTTGTAGGTTGGGGGCTATCCAGTCTTATGTTGTGGGCCTTGTGTGCATGCATTGTATATGTATTGTTGTGTGGTATTTTGGGGGAACTCACTAAGATTTGGCTTACAGTTGGGGAGTTAAATGTTTTTAGGTACTTCAGATGATCGGGGCAAGGTGAAGGCGTAATCATACACATCCTCCTGTTGAATGATGTTTTGAGAGATGAATTTGACACTCTGATTTCTATGGTTTTGTTTAGAAAAAATGTTTAATCATTTATGGATTTTATGATAATGTCTTTTATAAATGAAAAAATTTGTCGTGGTTTTTGGGATGTCACACAAAGGTATTGTGCTTTGACAAAAAAAAAATTATGTTTGTCAGTGTGTTTGCATTAAAAGGTGGTGTGCTTAGGTTTTTTTCCATTTGTTTGAAAAAATAAGTTGGAATGTGAGAATTAATGAATGTAGCTTGAGAAGGTTGTGTATAAATTATAAATGAGGTTCATATGTATAGTTAAATTCATTGGAAAAAATAACATTTTTTGGACAGTCGATTTTTTGAAAGAAAATGGTGTGGAAATGCTTTACCCACATCACATTCCATCACGTCATGTCACCATCACACACTAAGGAGCAGTGTTCCTACATGGTCATACATGTCAGTTCCGCATCACGCAATGTGCATAGCCAAACAACACCTTCGGGGGCCCACAACCATGTGTACTCATAAACATCTTCCTAAAAAATTACACCAAACTTGAAGTAATCAAAAAAATAAGAAACATTACTCTTTTATGAAATTCCGAATTCACCCATGTTTCGGAATTCTCAAACATCTTACAAAAGAAATTTGAACTTACAATATGCGAATGTCTAGAAGTAATCTACAAATTTGTGAATCAACCGAAGGGTTTTATAGGTTATAATACATATACAATGAGGAGAAGCATTTACCAATTAAGAAGCCATATGCAACCTATAAGGATCTATGTCATAACACTTTGAAGGCAATATACTATGAACAACAAAACTAACATGCATCCTAATGTAATCAAAACACCAAGTTAGGGTTACATACCTTTGATTTGTTGTAGTAAACAAATCTCTTCAATCCATTGTAGTTGTTGGTCTTGAAAAGCTTAGCACCAAAAGGATGATGCCTCCAATGGCTCACACACAAACCGTAGAACTAGAAGACAAAAGGAAAGAGAGGAAAGAGGTATAATTTTCATTCATATGCTTCTAGGAAACAGTATGTAGGAAATTTGGCTCTCAATATGTCTTATTTATAGTTTAGATAACTTGTAGGCAAAGCCAAATTTGAATTGATTAAATAATAGATTTAATCCCAGTTAAAATCATTTCCTTATATGCAATCAGGAGGCTTCCAAAAACCCTAGGAAACCCTCCAAAACCGGTCATACCATAAAGGGTTCCATAATTGCTTTTTTTGTTCAACTATTGAACAATTATAATTCACTCATTGCACCTTTAATTAATTACAGATTAATTTTGATTAATAATTAATCAATTCTAATTGATTTCATATTAATTTATTAATCATATAAATTAACAAATAAATTATTCAATAATTGATCTCATACTAATTTATTATTCACATAATAAATTACAAATCAACTATCCATTTCCAATTAATATATTAATTATATAATATATTAACAAATTATTATTACAATTTATTAATCACATAATAAACTAATAAATTTATCTTCTCTATAAATATCATTCTAACAAGTTCTACTTATTAAGGCAATCAAAAAAGAACTTTGCTTCTAATTACGAAAATATATTAATTTAATTATAAGCTTAGACACGTTAATCTAGGGCATACAAAATTTTTGCATGATATTTTACATAAAGTCTTTATGGGACAATCATTATGTTGGTGGTACCACATATTCCCCACTCGAACCGGTCCTTCAAGAACTCAAACAAATTTAATGGTTATTGAAGAAACGATATTACCCGACAACTTTCACATTTGACTTGGTCCAAATTCACAAGCTCTCAATTTTGCGACGGAGACAATAAGAAATTCCATCAATTTCTAAAACTCATGTTTGGTGTCCCTACTATTTTTTTCCACGTGTGAAAAGTTCTTTTAAAAACATCGAACAAAATGAGAATCTAATCACATCCCACTATACCAAATATCATTATTTTAGTACAAAAAACACAACTTTCCACTCAATAAATCAAGATACAGTATACATTTATTGTAAGCTGGAAATTGCAGATTAATATATAGATTACAACTATCTAGAATCATATAACTTTATTCGTTTAAAAAAATATTAAATATATGTCGATCTATCCATTTATAGATATCTTGTAATACATGTTAAACGATTATATATTCATTTGTAGTGTATTGCAAAGGCGGAATTGCTTTACACATCGTATGGTTTTAATACCATCGAGTCAACAACGGATCAATCAACATGCAAATGATTGTTAGGGATTTGGGTTCTCATTGTTGATGAGCCATGGGTGAAAGTAGATGTTTTTAGTGACAAAGAATATGCAAATAATTGCTTGCGATTATCAAAAAATAAAAATCATTTTATAGAGGAGATACTATTGAGAATGTATATACGGACATGTAGTTGGTGATGAGGTAAAAAAGTTATTAAGGCGAAATGCAAGAAATATCCAATTATGTATAATTTTATACACATGATAGCAATGTACAATAAATTCTATAACCATAATAGCAACACATTTGTATTTCATTATTGGAAATAGCAATATGCAACATGAAACTTGTAAGCATTTTCTAAGTTTCAAGAACATATAGATGTAAGTGGTATCATAATGTAATTACATTGCTATTATGTGTTGAAACGTATAAAGTACCTTGCTTCTATGGATAAAAAATAAAGTAAATTGTCAATATTGGTTAGGTAGAGCAAAGTATGTGTATGTCGCTGTTATGTACCTCCAAGACCATATATTCTTTCTGATGGTATGGTAACTCCAGCAATTTTTCACAATAATACAATGATTGGTTTTAAATTTGTATTAGGTATTTGTTTATGATTTTGTATAGTATTATTATACCAGTTATTGATAGTGGTTTTGGTTGTTATATGGTAAGAATTATTGATATGTTAAATAGCATTTTGGATTGCTTGTGTGTTATTGATCGATGTGGTTAGTTTGCTGCCTAAATTACTTAGCATTTCAAATTTACAAATATCAACCAATTACCAACTCATTAAAATGAATAATTTAGCATTTCAAACAACCAAACAAACAAAATCCAAATACTTGAATGATCAATCATATTATAACAGTAACCACCTAATAAAACTTCAATCACTAATTTAAGAATAAAACAAATAAAACTACAATAACTTGATTGGTGTTTCACATTCCAAAACCCAACGTCTCTTTCCATTTATTCACACAACAAAGTTGAACAAACTATAGATACCTGAAAAAAAAAAAAAATATATATATATATATATATATATATATATATATATATATATATATATATATATATATATATGATTATCATGAAATACATACTTGTGGCAACAACTAAAATGTCACGAGTGAGATCTAATTCTTTATTGTTCAAAAAACAAGAAACTAACATAGAAACTAGAAAAACTATTAGAAGCAAAATCATATTAATCCCAATATATGCATGAATCATGTTCCCATTATGAAGAAAAATACAATCACACAAACTCATTGAATATTACATGATTTTAGTGCATGTCATCCGCCACTTGAGAGCTCTGAATGCCCCAAAAGGATCGAGGCTTTAGTTTCTTGTTTGTCGCAATGAAAAGCCACCCCATTTAATAATACACATGTAGCACAATACACTATTGTCCATGCATATCTATTATAAATAAATAAATAAATAAATAATCTTAGTATAAAAGTATTAAGTGTTTGATTAGTTATCTACAAATAAGCTCTGGTCCAACACTTCTCTAAATGTAAATTAGATACACAGTATCCCACTAAGGAGGGTTTTTTCTTGTATGGGTATATTGGCTAAATGGATATGAATTAAAACTCTCACATTACAAGTTTGCAACTGCTGAGACTTAAACCTCATTAAGTGCTTAATAAATTAAGACTTGAACAAAAGTTAAGAGGCATACCCAGGAAACCAGCTATACTCTTCTCTAGGCAACCCAATAAGTGCTAATCCATTGGCTTTAAGTAAAATCATTATTTCATGAACATATCCACTCGGATTCACATAAGCACTAAGAGCTCAAGCACTTGGCATCACCAACATATCCCTTCGGCGTGCAATCATAGTCTACCAAGGTCAAAATAGTAAACTCACTTTATTCCTCCACAAATACATATAACATTAAATATGTAAATGTGTAATTTACTATTATTACATGACAACTTTTACATTTAACTCGGTCAAAACTCTCTAGCAACTGAATTTCACAACGCAAACGATGAGGAAATCCAAAGCTCCTATCTTGTTGATTTAGACACGGGAATCTTATTTGCAATATGAAAAGAAAGAAAACTTGTTTTTCTCATTAGGGCATCCATGTTTGGTGTCCCTACTACTTTTTTCCACATATCTGCAAAATTCTTTCTAAAAGATAACAAAATAATAGTCTAGTCTACGACCAGATTAAACCGGACAGTTTCTTCAAAAACCGGGTTGAACCTGTTTGATAGAACTGGTAAAAAACCGTTTAAACTGGTTTATTGAACTTGGGTAGTTAGATTTCACTTATCCATTAAAAAACAATATATTTCCAAAGAAAATTGAATAGCTTGATCAATCAAGTTATTCAGAGTGTACACAACTCGAAGGCAGACGCACACCATTTCCATATATAGACCGGAGTTTAACCCAGAACCAATCATTGGATCCATTCAACTAAAAAACCAGCTTTAAAAATATTGCAAATATCTATCAACGCATTAAGTGTGAGCATGCTATAAAGGAGGATAATTTAGTATTTCAAACAACCTAACAAACAAAAATCCAATACTTGAATGATCAAAATTATATTATAACAATCAAACTTGAATCGCTAATCTAAAAATAAAAAGTAAAATAGAACAAATTCTCAAGAACTTGATTGTGTTTCACACCCCAGAACCCAACATCTCTTTCCATTTATTACAAGAAATCTATTTTCACAAAACAAAGTTGAACAAACTACACATACCTAAAAAAAGGTAGGATTATCATGAAATACATGTGGTAAGTGGTAACAACTAACAAGTCACAAGTGAGATCTAATTCTTTAATGTTCAAAAACAAGAAACTAACATCAAAACTAGAAAATCTATTAGAAACAAAATCATACAACTTTTAAAATCCCAATTCCCTACATATGCATGAATCATGAATTCATGATCAATCATTTTTCATTATGAAGAAAAATACAATCACACAAACTCATTGAACATTACATGATTTTAGTGCATGTCATCCGCCACTTGAGAGCTCCTAATCCCCCAAAAGGATCGAGGCTTTAGTTTCTTTTTTGTCGCAGTGAAAAGCCACCCCATTTGATATTCACACGTAGCACAATATGCTATTGTCCATGCATACCTACAAAAAAAAAAAAATCATTGTTAAAAAATAAATAAATAAGTTTTCGTTACTTATCTGTAAAAAAAAAAGTTATTCTTCCAGCAATCCCTGACCTGGGCCCACACTGCCCCAAATGTAAATCAGATACACAGTGTTTGTTTTTTTCCCATTAAGTCTTGTATGAATAAAAAGTTTGTTTTTTTCTTTTCTAGACCAAATAAATCGTATGAATGAGACTAAATGACTATTTTACCCTTACATTCTCAAACAAAAAAAAAGGTTGAAAATAATCATACCCAGGAAACCAGCTATACTCTTCAGAGGGGACCCCAATAAGTGCTAATCCATTTGCTTTAAGTAAAGTCATTATTTCATGAACATATCCACTCGGATTCACATAAGCACCAAGAGGTCCATCACTTGACATCACCAACATATCACTTCGGCTCGCAATCACAGTCTACCAAGGTCAAAACGGTAAATTCACTTCATTCCTCCACAAATAATCAAATACATACAACATTAAGGCTATGTTTGACGCTTATTTTTTGAGCTTTTTTAAGTTGTCATATTTGGCAAGCCAAAAAGTAGCTTATAAGCAAGTTTTTTAAAAAGCAACCAAGACTACCTTTCAGGATCTTTTTTAAAAGTTTCCAAATATACCCCTTAATTAATTATAAAAAACATATTTTTTTTAAATGCCCTTTTATGTCATTTTATATCTTGCAACTAACTTTTAAGTCATTTTACCAAATGTTATTTTTTACCAACTAGCTTTTCAGCTATCAGCTAATTTTTCATATATCAGCTAGCTTTTCAGCTATCAGCTAGCTTTTCAGCTATCAGCTAGCTTTTCAGCTAACAACTAGCTTTTTAGCTAATATGTCAAACATAACCTAAATATGTAAATGTGTAGTATTTTACTATTATTACCTGACAACTTTTACATTTGACTCGGTCAAAACTCTCAAGCAACTCAATTTCGCGACGCAAACGATACGAAATCCCATCGATTTCTAAAAGCTCCTGTCGAGTTGACTCAGACACAGGAATCTTACTTGCAATATGAAAAGAAAGAAGACCTGGTTTTCTCATTAGGGCATCCATGTTTGGTGTCCCTACTATTTTCTTCCACATGTCTGCAAAATTCTTTCAAAAAGATGACAAAATGAGAGTCTAATGACATCATTATTTTTTTTAAAAGAATAAATCAAGATTTCAGAGGAAGTGCTAAAAGTTAAAAGTTAAAAGCTAAAAGTACCTGATAACCTTTGGGCAAGACAATATGAATCATGCATCTTGTAAACCCAATAAGGCCAATATGCTCTTGGGCATTTCCTTAGTCCACGTACACGTACTGAGTAATTGTAATTTTCCCGTTTTGCCCCTCTAAATACCTCTTCATTATTACTTGTATGTAACGAGTTTTTAGATTTCTCATCATTTTCATCACTACTTGTTGACTCACCAAACAAACGTGAGCTATAAGAAGAAACAAGTGCAGAGCTATGAAGTTTTCGTTCAGTTAATGATAGTTCACTTTCAAAACTGTCATCTGACATGGCATCTGAGTCATCATGGTCTTGATTTCCATGAAGAGGTTGTTTAGAATGAGAATGAGAATGAGATAAGTTCTTTAATGGTGTTAGTTTTCCTACTGCTTCTCGTGGTGTCCTTAATGGCAAATCTTCTTCAATGATTTGTATCTCTCCACATGGCTATATAAAAAAAAAGTGTATTTTATTATTATTATTAGGAATTAGGAATATTTATAAAGTAAAAAAGGATTAAATTATTTATATATATTGAACACATACAGCTCCTTCAAGTTCAATCCATCTGCGTCTTAAGCGAAACCTTTGTTGCCCACGTGCCACTACATTTATTGATCCATCTTCCAATCGTCTGTATTGTCGAATCTGAAACCAAAAAAATAAAATAAAAAATTAATCTTATATTCTTATTCAGGAAATATATTGTTGTTTAATGGGATATAAGTATAGAATAAGATGAAGTGAGAAGAATAGTGGCTACACCTCAGCTGTTGTTCCAGTGGTTGAAAATCTTATTCTTCCATCATCATTGTCTCTATAAACACGAATCTGGAAAATAGTTTGAAACATCATGTTGAGACTATAAAAAACCTTAAAAACAATAAAACAAAATTACATTGAAGATATTTACATACCACTCCTATGGTGTAAGGAGCTTCAACTTGTCTCAAGGCCCTATCTACAGCAGCTATAAAATTGGGTTGGATTACTCTGAGTGGAAGAGTTGCTTCAGGGAACAAAACTACACCTGAGATTCCAAATATGAAATAACAATAAGTTTCATTAGTTATAAAATATAGCATACTAACATGTATTAATTACATACCTTCAAGATAAAATAGAGGTACATGCAATATGACACCACCATCTAAGAAAGCAAGCCTATTGTGAGTATCTTCAACCTCTGATTGATAATTAGATTAGACATCATTAGTATAAAAAAAGAAGTGAAAATGAAAGCTATTGAGATGCTTACCACCAAGATAAGAATGCATTGAAGCCAAAGATGTATTGAAGGTATAACCACCAGAAGCAGAAGCTCCTCCATATATACGATCACTGGGGTCAGGGAAAAACCAGAAAAAAAAATATAAGAAGCAATGTTTGAGAGTTGACCAATAAGAGTCAAGTCTCAACACACAATCCACCTCATGTGGAAGAGTAGTAGAGAAGTTAAAGAGGTGACATTTGATGACATGAAGTATTGTGGCCATGAATAGGGGGAAATGCATGCTTTTCAAAACTTAAATCCTACCAAATCCATGGAATCCATCTTAAGAGTTAAAACCAGTAGTCTTGGATGATGTTCTGTCTTAGTGGAACTAATTAAAGTGAAGGACAACAACCCAATTACAAATTGGAGCATATATACATATCTGAATATCTGTGTAATGCTATTACTGAATCTTCAAATAAAACCTATTTCAGGAAAGGCTTGTACTTGGACAAAATTCTGGATACTTGACTAATTGTTCATTTCTTTCTTCTCTCTATAGAATCTTCAAATAGAACCTATTAAAAAACGAAGATCTGGTATGCTAGTAACCTGGTGAAATACGAGTAACCTTTCCAAAAAAAAAAAAACAATGACACTAAGATGTCGAGCACTCTTAACCCTAAAATGGTACTATAACCTACCTTCGTCGACTACAGTTCCGATAAAAAAAATATATATTGGGTGCAATTCATTTCCTGACTTCTTTGCAAACCCTAAACCCTAAATACTAACAAGTTACGCATCGAATACAATGCGAATTGTTTTGGGATAGAATTAGAGGGGGGAAAAGAATATTAGAAGATTCAAATCGCATAATAATCAAGGAGAGATTAGATTACTCGAATTGATCGTCTTCGGATGACTGATGGCCATGTTCAACCTCTTCGACCTCCAATTCCTCGGAATCAAGCTGCCTTATTTGTTCGATTTGATACAGTTCTCTCTCTAGAATCCTCTGCTGACGATCCTCCATCTCGTTCACTCTTCTTACACGTATTATTATCCAGCATCACTTCATATATATACGATACCCCGCCAAAATACGAAATAAATTCCGCAGAAATGCTTCGAAGTTTCACCAGGTCCCCTTTTGTGCCTGATTTTGCCACGTGTATTTTTTACATATACGTTTATAACTTCATTTGTTTGTTAAAAGTCTTTATTAAGGTGTTATGTGTTTTCTTAATCTAAAATTCATGAATTTGCTGGAAAGGTGGGTTGTATATAGTAATAATGTTTGTTTTTTAACATCTGCATGCTGCTATAGATATTAAAAAATAAAATAAATTGATTTTATATAACGAAAATAGTTTTTTAATACAGAAAATTTAATAATTTATAACATTTCAAAAAGAATTTATGATATTTCAACAAAAAAAATAATAATATTTCAACAATAAATTATCATTATTTATAATAGAAAATTATTTTGCAAGAATAAACCTAAAAACGAAAAAAAAAAAAAAAAAGGTGAAACAAGAATTCATATAATCAAGATTCATCAAAATTTCAGCAAGAAAAAAAAAAGAAGTTGGAAGAGGTTAGAAAAGGCAATAAGTTGTTGAATTCAATAAGATTTCAACAAAATATAATCAATATTTATCAAAATTTCAGCAAGAAAAAAAGAAGAAGATGTTGGGAGAGGTTAGAAGGGGCAATACAATGGTTGCCCCAAACAGAACACGCGCATAGGTTTTTTACTCCAAAAACTTTTAAAAAACAAACAACTACGAGATGAAAAGTGTTGCGCGTTTGCTGCACCGCACAACATTAAGATGTCTAAAGAGGGTTTTTACAAAAAAACCAACAACGCCTAAAATTCTTAAAACTTTGGATCTGGCTTAATTTACCATTTAGTTAGAAATTATTACTACTTTTTAGAGTAAATTATACTAATGGTCCATATGGTTTTGGGTAAATTGCATATTTGGTCCCTAATTTTTCTTTTGAACTCTAACCGTCTCTAATATATGTTTTTATTGTACACTTAGTCCCTACCAAATGTAAAAATACTATATTGCCCATTTATATTTCTTTTTAAATTAATTTAATGTTTATTGATTATTTAGTTATTAAAGAAATTGTTAATAAAAAGTGGGCCCCACCCATCCTTGGATCCTTAAAAGAACTAACGTCATCACCCCTAATGAAACATCCCAAAAATATGGTTTAAAATTTTCGTTTTAATTTATAAATAATACCATAGTAATCCAAATCATCTCATAAAAGCATAAGTGATAATATCTCAAAACATCATATCAAAATATTGTATCAAAATCACATGTTCATATATCAGAGTAAGTCATCCCAGGCTAAAACGTTATGGTGTGTGCGATGCAGTCATCTGGAGCTCTTCCTCTTCCTAGCGGAAGTACCTGAAACCAAAACTGAAAATTATAAGCACGAAGCTTAGTGAGTCTTCTCAAACTACCATATACCATACACATAATCACATAATAACATACATTGGGCCTTGCCCGCTACATCGGGCCCCGCTCGGCATCGGACGAATCCGGCATCGGGCCCCACCCGACATCGGACCGAAGTCTGGTATACGTATAACATATTAACAAACATATAACATAAACATATAGACATTCCCTGGGCTTGCCCCGACATCAGACCGAATCCCGGAACATATAACATATAACATATAAGCTAAACCTTCCCTGGGCTTGCCCCGACATCAGACCAAAGCCTGGAATAGATAAACATAACATATAAGCTAAACATTCCTCAGGCTTTCCCCGGCATTGGACCGAATCCTGGAACACATAAACAAACACATGCAAGAATCACAAAGACATCAAGCATACAAACATTCATCGGGCTTTCCCCGGCATCGGACCGAAGTTCGGAAACATATGACCTACATCAGGCTAACCCCGGCATCGGACCGAAGTCCGGCATACGCTAACATACATAAACGGGCCGGCATTTGTGTCTTCGATGCGTTCCTACTGGAGGAAAATTCACCTCAAATGTCGACTGAAATAGCTGAACGTCTCTGCTCCTACAACCGGCTCTACTCACGTCCTACACAAAACAACCCCTTAGATACAATTCCTTACATCAAGAACCCTTCACGGGTCAACCTTGGTCAAAGTCAAAGTCACACAATCCGAGTTGAATCAACTCGTCGAGTCATCCCCCTGACTCGCCGAGTTCCCTTGTTACTCATAGTCGCGATAGAACGAGTCAACACGTCGAGTCCCTTCATAGACTCGTCGAGTTCTACCTTGTACAGAATCGGAACAAATCGACACAACTCGTCGAGTCCCTCTCTGGACTCGCCGAGTTCCTCAGTCTGTTTGGGCCATCTTAATGGATTAAGCCCCAAATCTTAAGATCTAAGCTCCATACTTCGCATATACCCTGAAATTATCCTTTTAAGGGTAAAGTTTCCAACTTTACCCGTTAGAACTTTACTTCATGGGTTTAGCTCAAACCCTAACTCTTTAGGACCTAGATCTTGGTCCACAAGTAATCTATACACCAACTAAAGCATACAAACAAAGATCTAGACTCTAATCAATACTTGAACACGTAAAGCTTCCACCTTTCACTCCATGCATGACCTTTTGGAGCTTAAAAGGCCAAAATGACATCCTATGGCTTGCATGGGGCTTCAATGGCCATAAAGTTTGCACCTTTATGCCATGAAAGCCCTCCATGATTCCAGATCTGAAGGTTTACTCACTTGGGTCGTCTATATCCTAAAGATCAAGCTTCTTGGACCAAAAACCCAATAAAGGGATAATAAAGAGATCTAAGAAGCTACTAAGCAAGTTTGACTTGATTACCAGAAAATGATGAGAATGAAATGGAGTCTCTAGATCTACTAACTTCTTCTTGAATCCCCAAGCTTCTCCTTCCTTCACAAGCTTCCAAACACACCAAGTTTCACTCAAAAATAGCTCACAAGCTCACAAATGCATTAGGTTTTCTGAATCTAGGGTGCAAAACCGCGAAATTAGGGTTTCATCCTGGCAGCCCTACTCGTCGAGTTGAGGCTCTCAACTCGTCGAGTAGGTGACTTAAAATCACGCGTCAATCCTGGTTTCTACTCGACGAGTTTGGGGCTCCCAACTCGTCGAGTCGCTCTACAAAAGTGAATAAATTATAATTAAATGTGTACCAGGAACCAGACGTTACATCTAATCCGCTCTCCTAACTTCTCGAAAAAAAAAATCATGGTCTCTAGAATGCCACCGTTCACATCGTCGGGGTTAAAACCACAACATCTTAAATTAGATTTTTCAATAAGCCTTGAAATCAGATGTTATATTTACCAGTAAGACATGAAATATGATATCAGATTGTAACACTCAACTCCAGGTATTCCATTTTAACCCTTGAAGTATTTCTTTTTGGCAAATGAGGACCTTCTGTACGCTTGGCGTACGATTGAGCATGCATCGCGAAGCTGAGGCTCGTACGCGGGGCATACGAGGCCAGAGACCAAAAACCCTAATTTCATGACTTGCATCCTATTTAAATAACCTTATATCATTTGGACCAAACCCTAATCAGCCTCCATAACCTCATTTCGTCCTTAAACCCTATTTTTGCAAGAACTTGTGAAATTTGAGCTTAAAGGTGTGTTTGGTGGCTTTTCTAGAAGATGTACAAGAAGAAGAAGGTGTTGTTCTAGTCTTGATTAAGGAAGGAGACTTTAGATCTTGTATCTAGAGCATATTGGAGAGATTTTGAAGGTATAAAGCTTGCATCTTGTCTATCCTCCTTGCTTGTTGAGTTAATGTTTGCTAGAGTCCACTTTTGAGTCCATAAATCATCTCTTCAGAGTGTGGGAAACTCCATAGGTTAAGAAGGTTAGATATGAGACTCTTAGACTTGTTTATAGTACAAAAATGCAAACTTGATGTCATCTATGGCTCCATGCATGAGTTAAGACCTTTGGAAAGGTCTTAATGAGGTAGATTGTGTTATTGGGATCTTATATAGCATGCAAAGGCATACAGTTGCCAACTTTATGCATTAGGACAATTAAATCGACCAAGATTTGGAATTTAAGTAAAGAGCTTGCATGAATTAAGCACTTAATGGATTTATGCATGAGCGGTTTGTACGTTAGGTGTACTACGTTGTACGTTGCGCGTACAACACCTTAGTCTAGTATGTTAAGTGTATAGAAAAGGTATGATGGGCGTACGCTCTCAATGAGCCTTAGGTCTTCAGTGGGTTTTCAAGACTTTGGGCCCTCATTAATGAAGAAAATACCTTTTGGGCCATTATGGAGGAACTTGGACTTAGAATTATGGGCTCTTTGATTAGGTTAGGTTATAATCCTAATTAGGATATTTGTATATTTGTTCAGTGTGAGATTTTGGCTGGTAGTTGAGCAGTGATTGTTTTCAGCAAACTGAGGTGAGTCTTCTCACTATACCAATGGGTCGAAGGCACTAATGTCGGCCCATTACTTGATATGAGATTTTATGTAACACCTAAAAATCTGGTATGTCTTGAACCTTAAAGAATTATATTTTTGCATAAATAGTCCCTTAAGTACGTTGGGTGTACTTAAGTGTACGCTTAGCGTACTACGCTTTTTTGGTCGCGGAGAGATTGAGGTATGCTGGGCGTACCTAGACTTACGCTGGGCGTACGCACCAAGGGTTCAAAACCCTAATTCCTGGATTTATGTCCTATTTAAACGACTTTCAGTCCCTTGGACTTAATCCTAGAGAGCCTCCACAACCTTAGAACGTCCTTACACTCCAGAGAACCTTGTGAGATAATTTTTGAGCTTTAAAGAGTGCATTTGTGGCCTTTTAGTGTTCGTTTCAAGAGGAAGAGGTGGTCAAACAAGCTTGGATCAAGTGGCTGCTTCAAGATCCTGCATCATATTCATCTTGCAAAGCTTCTGGAGGTAAAAATCTTGCACCTTTCCATTTCAATCTTTAGATATAACTAAGGCTTTGGTAGTTTGTCCCTTTGATGAACTTTGAACCTCTTTTGTTGAGCTAAGCACTCCCATATGATAATAAAGGCAGATATGAGGTCCCTTAGTCATTTAGAAGCATAAAAATGGGATCTTGATGGAAGTATTAGCCTTGTGCATGGGTTAAAGACTTTGGGAAGGTCTTAATGATGGTTTTGGGGGTGTGAGGGACATGCAAAGACATAAAGTTAGCAACTTTATGCCTTAGGGCATAATAAATAACTCAGATCTAGCTTTTGGACGTAAAAGAATTGAATATTAAGCACTTAATGGAGAAACAACTTAACCTGGACATACGTTGGGCGTACTCAGTGTACGTTGCGCGCAGTCCTTGAGACCCCAATACGCCGAGCGTACGCTTTGAAGATTGGGCCATTTCTGTTTTGGGATGGCGAACTTTTGGGCCTCATTTTGATTATTGGATTGACTGCATTCTGTGAATTATGGGCTATCTCATCAGATTTGGGCCATGGACTTTTTGGTTGGGCCTTAATGGGCCAAGAGGCCCATTAGTAATTTTGGACTTGGATTTTGGGCCCATTAGCAAGGGTGGAATAATTGGGCCTCGTGGATAGGGTTGGGGTTTGTTGGATTAGTGTCTAAGTCCATAACTATTTTGGTATGTACTTAACTCGATGGTGCATGGTCCTTTTGGGTTGCCTTCACCAAAGCAACTTGATAGGATAAATAATGGAGAGAAAGGATTAAATATGATTTATTAATATATTATGAGAATAATATATTAAAGGAGAAATCATATTGTTTAATTAATATTAGTCAATAATTAATTGGTAATTAGTTTTGTGACTAAAAGAGATTAATTAAACTTAAGGGACTAGAATTGTAATTATAAGATAATTGCAATTTGGGCTATGGATTGCCTTATATTAAGGAGTGGACGAATTCTATGGGGAAGCCCATAAGAAATCGTCCAAGGCCTTAAGGAAAGGGATCCATGGGTTGCTTAGGGCTTAAGCATCCAAATTAGGGTTTCCTTGTTAGATAACCCTAATAGCCTAACTATATATAGATCCCTTATGACCCAAAAACGTGGCTAAGCATCCTTCTAGGGTTTCACACATTTTAGGGCAGCCTCCTTCCTCTCTCCTCTTCATCCTCTTGCTCTTGGTGTTTGTGAACCATTAGAGGAGTGACATTTGTGACTCTAAGCTTTCTAAAGTCAATACAAGGAGGAATCGAGATTGTTATTGCTACATAACAATCAAGGTAATATCGTAAACCTATTCTCATGTTAATATGATTACTTGAATGCTAGAATTAGGGTTTATAGTCTTGGATAACTTGCATGTACAATAGAGAAACCTAGATCCAAGCATTAGGGTTTGTATGAGCACATAGGATGTTCTTAGGACCAAAACCCATCAGTGGTATCAGAGCCTTGATTGGTTTCTATTGTATTGATGCCTTGTATGTTGAAAAAATTCGTTTTTTGTGGTTCTGCTTGCTGAACTCGCCGAGTCTATAGATGAACTCGCGGAGTTCATGCTAACTCGACGAGTCCATGCCTGACTCGATGAGTCGGCTGGTCAGTAAGAGGGAAAACCGGGATTTCTTGTTGTTTTTGCTTGAGGATACTTGCCTTATCATATTAGATCAATATAATCCGATTTTTTGATATATATGAGTATATTCTTGATCTAATTGAAGATATTTATCAATTAATAAAATATTTGTTTCCTTATGTGATAATTGATTAATTATTTTGATTAAATTGATAAATTGCTTTGCAAGAAATCATTGAATAAATCAAATATGGATAATTATGTGATTAATTGTTAATTTAGATTATTTGTTATTTGATCCTTGTGTTATGAAAAGTTTCACATTTTCCCCTTTAGGTTTTATAGTTTAAATTTGACCTCAAAAGTTTTGTTGTTTTGAAATTTAAATAGTTGAAACCCTAATGCTTTGAAAAAGGTTTCAAAACTTGCCCTCAAGTTTTGGAATTTAAATTTTGATTAATTGTTTAATTTTGATGTATATTTAAATTCAAAACCCTAATGTTTTGAAATGTTTCAAAACTTGCCCTCAAGTTTTGGAATTTAAAAGTTGATTAAAAGTTTAATTAGGAATGTTAAATTCTAAAACCCTAGTATTGTTTTGAAAAAGTTCAAATCACACCCTTATGGTTTTATTAATTAATTAAGGTGTATAAATTAAAAGAGATTTAATAAATCCATAAAAGTTTTGGTTTACAATTTAATTAAATTAAAGGTATAATTATTAAATTAGACCACCTAGTATTTTAAAAGTGTAAAATATACCTTATACTATATATAACATTAAAAGTCTAACATTATATATATGTATGAGTAAAAGTCAGTCTTACCGTTAGTAGGCCTCATTCACGAAGCTGGTCTATAAGGGGTGTTTAAGGAAATTGCCTATAAAATGACGATTGAATGGGTATCCACTCTTACCCACCGCACTCTTTACTAGTGGAGGGTCGTTAGCCGAATGGGTAGGATAGGATGAAACCTTCCATTATAAGTATAATGAATTACAAAAGTAACTAAATGTTTTACAAATTCCCAATCTTAGTTACTTAGGCAAAGTGAATTGATGCAATTCCATGAAATTACATTTTGTTCCCTTGCGAAGACGTTAGTGGAGCGTGTGTGGTTTACTGGCACACTAAATGGTTCTAAGCAAAGGTAGCAAAGGGTGACTCAATGTTTGTCATAGTTCGGTGGAGCGTGTGTGGTTTACCGGCACATCGAATAGGTGACTGAAACATGTGAGGTCACCATGTAAGTTTGCATGGTTATTCACACCCGCTTTGTGATCCTTGGCATCCCAGTCACAAACAAGAGGGGCATATTGAGATTTAAACATGCCATTGAAATGTTCAATGAATCTCATAGGATCTAGGAGTTTTCATAGATTTAAAACTTAAATTTCTTTTTCGTTTTTCATGGTGGAAATTAGTGAATCGTCATTCATTACCTTCAAATATTCTGCAATTTGGGTTACGGCATCCCTCTCCCGAGTTGTAGAATATTGTGTTGGGTCCTAGCCTTAGTATCTCATTTGGGTGATTTACTAAGGACACAATCAATCAACTAACTTGAATTCGTTTTCTCCCGTTTTGTAGATGTCAAAGTTCGACGACTATGGTCTTCCCATATCCCGTGGAACAAGCATTCCACATGAAGATGGTATTCCATGATTCAATCGAGGAACATGAAATCATGCTTCACTTCCTCCACCTCCTCCAATTGTTCTCCCTAACCCACAAGTTCGAAGGCTTGAAAAGTTCAAGCTCACTCAAGCCCTTTTGGCAAGTAAACATAAAGAAGGAAAGTCGGTGTGTGCACACGTCCTAGGGATGAAGTCACACATTGATAGGTTAAGAATGTTGGGATCCGTTGTCTGCGAGGAGATGGCTGTTGACTAGGTTCTTCAGTCACGTCCTAACTCATATAGTGAGTTCGTAAGAGAGTACTATATGATGAACTGCGACGTGACCCTTATAGATCTCACATATATGCTTATTGCTGCTGAATCAACAATGGTTTGGCGCAATAGAAAAGCAAAGTTGATTGGTAAATCTGCCTTCAAGACCTCTATGGATATAGACAATGGCAACGAAAGACATGCTATGATCGAAAAGTTTGATCATAAGAGAAAGGCAATGTCTGAAGTAGTTCCATGTCCTGTTCCAAAAGAGTCAATTTGTTTTTATTACCAAGAGAAGGGGCATTGGAGACGAAGCTGCCCTATTTACCTAAGAGATCTAAGAGATGGGAGAGCCAAAATGTATGGCTCTGCTTTAGGTAAAATCTATTAACTAACTCTTTTAAGCTCCTATTCTAGATTCTTAATACATAATGTGATAAGATTACAATTGATGTTTTGTAGGATCGAAGAAAAGAGAGGAAGCTTAATGGAAGAAGTGAGCAGAATCTAACCGTGAAGGAATGGATTTCGATCGCATTACTTGAAGATTAGATTCTTGAGCAATTACTTAGAGTTAGAATAAGATTGCTAAGAAAGTTGAATTAGCATAGTTTTTCAAAGAATTGCATTGTAAGGACAAATTTTTTTCCGCAATAAAATAAATTTTGATTTTATTTATTTATTTATCCTTGCAATGGCGTGTATGAAAAATTGATGTTTTGAAAGATTAACAATAATGAATTTGATTCTTAGTTATGTTATTTGTGGAAATGTCGAGAATTTACCAAATAGGGAGAGTTTCTCATCGCCCAAGTTTCAATTGGACAGAAACTTGGAATCATGCAACTTGGTTGCACGATGAACGAGAAATTCCATATTTGGAAATTAGACTAATTCATTGACAAAGTGTCAAATGAAGGACTAGGAGATCGAGCACACAAAGTTGCGTGTTGATCAAGTCCACCATAAGAGTAACAAAGATATTCGTCATGTTTTACTAAAAGTTTAGTAAATATGATTATACTCATAAGACTAAGTGTAATTCGGAATTGATTAAAAAGGTTTAAATCAATAGCAAAAAGAATAAGAAGAATCATGTAGGCAGAAAGATAAAAGTTTCTCCATTCTAAGAAGAAGGGAGAGTAGCTTTTATGCTTTATGATAGGTCTTAATGATTAAGAACCATATCTCAATTGATCCTCTAAGAGAGTCTTAGTACAATTGTATGTCTAAGAAGAGGAATCAAGAATTGAAGAAATGGTTAAATCAAGAAGTCAATCATACTTCGTTCTAAAACAAGTCTTAGAGTTAAGATTGTGACAATAAGTGACAAGTATTAAAAGGTTTATAACATTCATCAAATGTGAAAAGTTTTGATGTCTTGGATAAGACAAAGACCAACTCGAACCAATTTATGAAGTGTTTTGATAAAAGCTAAACTAACTCTTGAATACTTGTTTGTCAAGAAATGGTTATTGACAAGAGAATCTTATATGTCAAGGAGTCAGTGGGAGTCTTAATGGTCTTGAAAGGTTTCAAGAACAAATCAAAATAGACCTTATCGATCATCACTAGCACACGAGTTGAGGTTTACAACCTATCGTGTTGACATTATTTTGTTTCTGTGTCGTTCCAATTAAGTTAATTATGCATGTGAGTTCTATGAGTTCTCATTTGAATGCATAAAAGGCAAGGATCTTGATCAATGAAAAGTACATTGATAGGAAAGGGTGAGCTGCTTAACTACTTGGAAGACATGGTGGGCAGCTGTGCTACCATAAGGCAAGAAATCAAGATTAAGAAAGTTCGGTCCATATGAGTTTGAATTTGTCGTAAACTTTGGTTTTGACAAATTCACATGGATAGGAACACATACACCATTAAAATCTAAGTGTCATAAGATTTTCTCCTTCATGAAAATGACTGTGAGGAAATACTTTCACTAAGAAAGATTTTTAGAAGATAGTAATTGTGAAATTGTATTCTCGAATTCGATTATGGTTACGGTATCCCTCTCCATAATTTGAATTGTGAGATTTGACAATTTGTCTGAATTGTTTAAGACATGCATATAAACTATCTAAGGCAAAGGTGTATGAGTTTAAGAAGCCTTGATAAAGGATTATCAAAGCACTAAGTATTAGAGACATGAACTTATGAAATTCAATAAGTATTGTTTTCTGGAAGTTAAGTTGGTTTCTGAATACATGTTAAAGCTAGTGGGAGCATAAGTGTTATGTTTATAATAATCATCATGATAGTGGGAGCATAAAAGTTATGATTGTATGATTATTATGGAAAGTATTGCAAGTTAGCAATATTAATTATAGAAAACAAGAGTTATACTTTGCAAAGTCGCAAGAGTTGTAAAGTTGTTTTGCTATAATTAAGGGAGAGAATATTATGCTTCATTTCAAATCTAAAGGCTTAGGTTGAGAAATGTTAATAAATTTAGTCAAAGGTACATAGTGTGTTCTCAAAACTTCGATTAAGACATTATGCATCGTGTCCCATACGCTTCGGGTATAGGATCGATTGCAATTGCTATACTATTTGACCATTCTAAAATTTTCCAAATGTCTAGCGCGTTTAGAGGGAAAAGGACAAGAATCAGTTTTGACTAAGATAATTAAACAACTATCAAAGGACAATCCAAAGTTCGACGATGATTGGTCGCTTGTGAGTAGTTGGAAGTATAGTATTGGTAGATATGGAAATGTTTCCATAATTGGATGAACCATATCGACATTATTATGAATAGATAAGATTGTATTAAGAATGAGTTGTCATATGGAAAATATGGAAACGTGTCCATATTGGGAATTGAATATTAAAATCTATGTCTGGATTAGAAACTTTTATGCAAAAGGATGTTCAAAGGAATGTACTTTAAGTGAGAGGCATCATATCTAAGGAATTGTATTGTAACAATCTCTGATAGAAGACTTTGTAACTTCATTGGCAACAGTCTTTGTGACTTTGGTGCAGTGACATTACGAAAGGATCATTGCATAATATGTTATAATCTAACATATTCCATAAGTGGCAAGAATTCGATATTCTTTCACTTATGAAAAAGGATTAGGAGTTGTGAAATGAGAATGATTGGAAATGTGTTCAATTTGATCTATTTCACAAAGTGAGAACCATAGGTAAACATTGTGTGCATGCTAAGAGCATGGGACAGGTGTTGTAATTCAAGTAAGAAGTTGATTACCCGAAACAACAAATAATGAGTAATCGATATGGTGATAAATAAAAGGTGTTTTATTTATGCTCAAAGGTTTGAGGCCATATGGGATTAGTATTATCCTTGTGTTTCACTTTGCATGTTTTGACTTCCTGAATAATTTAATTGGTTAAGAACAGTCAAATTATTCGAACGGGCCACAGTCGTTCATATGTTGGAAGTAGGTATGAATAAAGACTGTCGTGAATTGGTGTGTGGAATGTCTAAAAGAGCATTAGACATAAGCAAATGTTTGCTGCAACGTTCATGAGTGCTTATGAATATGATTTGAGCATTGGATTAGACCCACGCTCACTTGGATCACTCCATGAATTATATCACGAATGATTGGTGAGACAATGACATCTTATATTCTTGAAACTGAGATGTGTGAGTTGTATCTTGCAAATCGGTTGCACATTGATAATATGTAAACACACTAGTAACTTGGTGTCATAAAACATATTGTTGTGTGTGATTCGGTGAGTGAGTGCAAGCAAGCATTGAATCAAAGTTTATCCGTTCCTTTTATCCAAAGTAGGATAAAAGCGATATCTTTGGGCCCCTCGATGATTTAGTGATGACAAACGTAAATGCTCAGCCGAGCTAGGGCTAATTTGATTTGTTCAATTAGTCAGTCGTCATAAATCGGAATTCGAGAAATAGTACAAAGAGAATGATTTGAAATCATGTCTTATACGATATCTAGAATGGAGGAATATATGATCCCTTATCTAAGGACACGCGTATCTGATAGGATCAGAGTTGACAGTGGCTTTGGAAAGCTACGACTGTAGATCAGGATCTGAAGTCATACACATAATAGTTATTAGACTTATCCAAGTGGGAGACTGTTGGATTAGTGTCTAAGTCCATAACTATTTTGGTATGTACTTGACGCGATGGTGCATGGTCCTTTTGGGTTGCCTTCACCAAAGCAACTTGATAGGATGAATTACGGAGAGAAAGGATTAAATATGATTTATTAATATATTATGAGAATAATATATTAAAGGAGAAATCATATTGTTTAATTAATATTAGTCAATAATTAATTGGTAATTAGTTTTGTGACTAAAAGAGATTAATTAAACTTAAGGGACTAGAATTGTAATTATAAGATAATTGCAATTTGGGCTATGGATTGCCTTATATTAAGGAGTGGACGAATTCTATGGGGAAGCCCATAAGAAATCGTCCAAGGCCTTAAGGAAAGGGATCCATGGGTTGCTTAGGGCTTAAGCATCCAAATTAGGGTTTCCTTGTTAGATAACCCTAATAGCCTAACTATATATAGATCCCTTATGACCCAAAAACGTGGCTAAGCATCCTTCTAGGGTTTCACACGTTTTAGGGTAGCCTCCTTCCCCTCTCCTCTTCATCCTCTTGCTCTTGGTGTTTGTGAACCATTAGAGGAGTGACATTTGTGACTCTAAGCTTTCTAAAGTCAATACAAGGAGGAATTGGATTGTTATTGCTACATAACAATCAAGGTAATATCGTAAACCTATTCTCATGTTAATATGATTACTTGAATGCTAGAATTAGGGTTTATAGTCTTGGATAACTTGCATGTACAATAGAGAAACCTAGATCCAAGCATTAGGGTTTGTATGAGCACATAGGATGTTCTTAGGACCAAAACCCATCAGGGTTTGGTTTTTCCCTTTGATTAATCGAAGGTCCTAACATTAATTGATATTATCATTCAGCCCGGGAGATTTCGGACGGCTAGGAGATCAGCTTTGGCATTCGGCAGACGGAGTGAGTCTCCTCATCATACCAATGGGTCTAGGGTACCAAGGCCGGCTCATTATGTGTTTACGATATATGCGTTAGCCATTCTATGAATTTATATGCTTTGTGATTGTGCTTGCATGAAAGACCTCGGGGGGTTTCCGAGGCACTTAGGTGTTAGACCTTGGAGGGTTTCCTTGGAATCCTAGGTCAAAGACCTCGGAGTGTTCCCGAGGAACTTAGATGTAAGACCTTGGAGGGTTTCCTTGGCATCCTAGTTCAAAGACCTCAGGGGGTTCCCGAGGCATTGGGCTAAGACCATGTAGGGGTTCCCATGGCACCCGGAATAAGACCTTGGAAGGTTTCCAGGGCTTCCTTATGTGACTAGCATGCATGGTTTATATGTTCTGTATAGTTGATTAGTTAGTATGACATGTTAAATACGTTTGTGTGTGGGTGTGCTCTGGGGAACTCACTAAGCTTCCAAGCTTACCGTTTGTGGATTTGTTTCAGGTACATCAGAGCCCAAGGGCAAGGGCAAGGCTTCATGGCGCGGCGTGCACTCTATCTCTCTTTTATTACTACGTTTGGGATGCTCTGATAATTTAAACATGATGTAATAAATATGGATTTGAAAACAATTATGATGGAATTTCATGGTTATGCAAGTATATTTATTAGTTAAAAATGAAAAAATTTCTTTGTAAAATTAGGTCGTCACAAGTTGGTATCAAAGCCTTGGTTTGAGGGATTCGGGCACACTCTCGAGTGTGTCAGGACTCAAACTAAGGAAATGGTAAAATCGTTTTCGAAAAGAAATTTAAAAATAGGATTTTCAAAAATGAAATGAAAAGATGAGAGTGCAGCGCGCGCGATCAGCCGAGCCAAGTAAGTAGTTCCTTAATATGTTAACCATGCTATACTGATATTTGAGTTTGTTGATTTCATGGAACTTGCGATGTGTATGCTTTTTAAATTGTATACGGTTAGGAGCTTATAGCCTCAGAATGATTGATTTGGCCTTATTTCTTGTTCCTTGTTTGGTTGTGGTCCTAGGGTAAAATCTTTTATTTGAAAGTCTATTTGATCCTTTTTCTGTGTACAATTTGCATTCATAAAGGCAACCTGTCAGGATTGGTTTGATAAATGTGAGTAGAATAAATATTAGGATGGCCTGGGATTTGATGTTTACGGAAGGTTGTGGAATATGGTTTAGTTTCGGGACAAGTTGGGGTTGTCAGGTAGGGCATTGGGGAAAGGTACAGGTAGGTGTGGAAGGTAGTATTGGGCCTGTACTACTAAAAGCACAGGACCTGTATCTGAACCAATGTTAGATCTGACGATTTCAAGGAGGAATGGTGTGGGAAGATCCCTTATATAGTAATCCTGATCACTGCAATTTATTATATTTCAGATCAACATGGTAGTGACACGATTTGGAGCTGGAGGATCAGGATCGGGATCTGGATCCGGGGCGGGATCATGAGACACTACTGATGTCATTGACGAAAGGTTGCGCGAGCTTATTACAACCGAGGTTACAAAGGGTATCCTTGACGCAACCCCGGTCATCTTCGGGATGGTCAAGGAAGGTATTATGGATCTTATGGAGGAGAGACTCAGATCATTCAGGGCTGAGATTGCAGCGGGCCAGGGCGGGGCCCGAAATCCCTCGTTCCGGGAGTTCAAGGAATGGGGGGTGTCGGAGTTTTTCGGGGCCAGGGACCCCATCGTCAATCAACACTGGGTAGCGGATATTGAGAATGCCCAGCGCACGAGTTCCTGCCCGGATGCGGCGAAAGTTGGGTTTGCTTCTTGTATGCTGAGGGATAGGGCCCGAGATTGGTGGGGCGAGGTTACTAGTCAGGTGGGGCCAGCCGGGGTGGCCGAGATGTCATGGGCCGAGTTTGTTCGGCAATTTGATTTGGAATTTTCACCACCCATTGAGGTGCAACGGTTGGTACGAACGATTTGCAGCAGACCACCGAGACTGTGGCGGAGATCACCGCCAAGTTTCGGGAGCGAGCCTTACTGATTCCACAGTATGCTACCGACGAGGATATGAGACAGACCCGGTATCATTCCATGCTGAGGGATGACATTTGGGAGTTTGTGAGCTTCACAGGGTGCAAAACCCTGAACGAGATGGTGGAGAAGGCATGCGAGCGGGATATGGAGTTGGACTTTCGCACGAAGCAGAAGCCGGAGTAGGCATAGGAAGCAGTAGGTCAGACTAAAAAGCTGAAGACCTCAGATCCATCTAGTCTGGGCCAGCAGGGCCGGGGCCGATGTTCCAAGTGTGGGAGGTCACATGGAGGAGCATGTAGGGGTCAGGGTACAGTGT
This sequence comes from Lactuca sativa, assembly GCF_002870075.4. Lineage (NCBI taxonomy): Eukaryota > Viridiplantae > Streptophyta > Magnoliopsida > Asterales > Asteraceae > Lactuca > Lactuca sativa. Next base: position 55,578,995 of record NC_056623.2, read on the forward strand.
GTTATACCTGTGGTCAATCGGGCCAAGTGAGCAGGGACTGCCCCAGGAAGGGCTTGATATGTTTCCACTACAACTAGACCTGCCACAAGCGGGCTGATTGTCCTAGGTTGCAGGGAGGGGGAGGAGCAGTAGCGGAAACCGCACCCACTACTTTGAGGATCACCGATGGCCGCCCTACCAAGGCGGAAGCTCCAGCGGCTAAAAGCCGTGCTTTTCAGCTGACTACCGAGGAGGCTTGGGCAGCACCGGATGTGGTGACTGGTACATGTTTATTCTTCTCTGATCCATGTTAATTTGAAATGCTTATTTATCTATTATGCTTGTATAGGGACCTTTTTGGTCAATGGTATGTCGGCCCATGTTATGTTTGATTCGGGTGCTACCCGATCTTTTGTGTCTCTTGCGCTTAGCAAGAAATTCCGGGACGCGACAGGGACTTTGGATTCCCCGCTCGAGGTGGAGATTGCAGACGACCGCACCGTGAGTGTTGCAAGGGTGTATCGGTACTGTGTCCTGAATGTGAATGGCAAGAGGTTTCACGTTGATTTAGTCCCGATACCATTGTGAGGGTTGAAGGTTATTGTTGGTATGGATTAGTTGGGGGCCAATGGGGCCATGATAGATTGCGAGCGCCAGTCAGTTAGGGTTTGAACCCCAAGTGGGGGAGAACTAGTCATTCATGGGGAGAGGGCCTCACAGGGACCAACCCTCTGTTCGGCTGCGAGGGCTCGGAGGTTTTTACAGCAGGGTTGCATGGGATTTCTGGCTTATATCTCGGATACGAGGGTAGAGACCGCGATGGATGTGGTTAGTGTGCTAGCTGTACAGGATTTTCGGGATGTTTTACCCGAAGAGTTACCAGGGGTGCCTCTGGAGAGGCAGGTGGAGTTTCGTATCAACTTGGTGTCAGGTGTTGCTCTAATAGTAAAGGCACCATATCGGTTGGCACCACCAGAGATGCAGAAGTTGTATACGCAGCTTTAGGAGCTGCTGGACTATGGGTTCATTCGTCCGAGTAGTTCCCTGTGGGGAGCACCAATCCTTTTCGTGAAAAAGAAGGACGATTCGCATAGGATGTGCATCGATTATAGGGAGTTGAAACAGACTAACGGTGAAGAACCGTTATCCGTTGCCGAGGATCGATGATTTGTTTTATCAACTTCAGGGTGCGTCTTGGTTTTCCAAGATAGATCTTCGGTCTGGGTATCATCAGATGAGGATATACCGAATACGGCTTTCAGGACTCGGTATGGGAACTATGAGTTTGTGGTAATGCCGTTCGGACTCACCAATGCCCCAACAGCGTTCATGGACCTCATGAACAGAGTGTATAGGCCAATGTTGGATCAGTCGATGATTGTTTTTATTGATGATATTCTGGTCTACTCCAAGACCAGGGAGCAGCACGAGCAGCATTTGAGGGAGGTACTGGAGACTCTGAGGGCAGAGAAAGTTTATGCGAAGTTCTCCAAATGTGATTTCTGGCCATGGGAAGTTCAGTTTTTAGGGCATGTTATCAATCACGAGCAGAATTCTTGGGTTTGATGGGCTACTATCGTAGATTTATCCAGGATTTCTCCAAGATCGTTGTGCCATTGACCCGCTTGACCAAGAAGAATGTGACCTTTCGGTGGGGTGAGGACCAACAGATGGTGTTTGAGACCCTGAGACGGAGGTTATGCGAGGCTCTGATTCTAGTGCTACATGAGGGGTTGGATGATTTAGTAGTGTACTGTGACACATCGATTTCAAGGTTGGTGTGGTATTGATGCAGAGGGGGCATGTGATTGCTTACGCCTCAAGGTAGTTGAAGCCTCACGAGGCGAATTACCCCACACGTGACTTGGATCTGGGAGCAGTAGTGTTTGCCTTCAAGATCTGGAGGCACTACTTGTATGGTGTGCGGTTCACAATTTATACTAATCACAAAAGTCTAAAGTATTTGATTGATCAGCAAAACCTCAATATGCGGCAGAGAAGATGGTTGGATGTTCTGAAGGATTATGATTGTGAGATTTTATACCATCCAGGGAAGGCCAACGTGGTGGCTGACGCATTGAGCCGCAAGACGGTGGGTTACCCGATTAGGGACATTTATATGAGGATGACTGTAATTTCACCCTTGTTAGACATGATCAGAGAAGCCCATATTAAGGGTGCAAAGAAAGAGATTTAGAAATTGGAGAAGATTCAGGGTCAGTATCCTTTGTTTGTTAAGGATAGTCGCGGTCTTTTGATGCAATGTGGCCGAGTATGGGTGTCGGTATCAAGAGGGGTGAGGCAGAGGCTATTAGAGGAGGCACATAAGTCCAAGTTTTCTATACATTTGGGTGCAACAAAAATGTATAGGGACTTGAGACTGAGTTATTGGTGGCCCTACATGAAGCGGGAGATCGCCTGGTTCGTGGAGCGGTGCTTGACCTGCAGGAAGGTCAAGGCCGAGCATCAGCGGCCTCATGGCAAGGTTCAACCGTGACCCATTCCCTTGTGGAAGTGGGAGGAGATCACTATGGATTTCATTATGAAGCTACCAAGGACGGCGAGGGGCGTGGATTCTATATGGGTTATCGTGGACTGATTGATAAAGAGTTCCCACTTCATTCCGATATCTGAGAGTATATCCGTAGAAAAGTTGGCGGACATTTATGTTCGAGAAGTGGTGGCTAGGCACGGGGTGCCAGTGACAGTGGTTTCGGATAGGGATGTTCGGTTTACATCTAGGTTTTGGAAGAAGTTCCACGAGGAATTGGGCACTCAACTGCATTTCAGCATGACATATCACCCTCAGACTGATGGTCGGAGTGAGAGGACAATCCAGACACTGGAGGACATGTTGCGTGCATGCATGCTAGATTTTGGAGGAAGTTGGGATACATACCTTCCACTGCCAGAGTTCTCGTACAATAACAGTTATCATGCCAGTATTGACCGGGCTCCATTCGAAATGTTATATGGACGGAGGTGCAGGACCCCGGTATGTTGGGACGAGGTTGGGCATCGAGTCATGGGAAGCACTAAGGTGGTGCTCAAGACCACCAACTTCATTCAGTAGGTACGTGACCGGTTACGAGTCGCGCAGAGCCGTCAGAAAAGTCATGCTGACCGACGACGCTCAGATCTCGAGTTTCAGGTGGGGAATTTTGTGTTGTTAAAGGTGTCGCCCTGGAAAGGGATTATCAGGTTTCGGAAGCGGGGCAAATTGGGGCCTCGGTTTATAGGCCCGTTCAGGATCACGACCTGAGTGAGCAAGGTGGTGTATCGATTAGAGTTGCCAGAGGCTCCTAGTCAGATTCACAACACCTTCCACATATCTCAGCTTCGGAAGTGCGTTGCTGACGAGTCTGCAATTCTTTCCATGGATGACATTCAGGTGGATGGGAGCCTGAATTATGTTGAGAAGCCGGTCGCCATTCTAGATAGGAAGACGAAGATTCTTCGGAACAAGGAGGTGAAATTGGTAAAGGTGCAATGGAAGCACCGAAAGGGCTCTGAATGGACTTGGGAGCCAGAGGAGGAAATGCGGGAGCATTACCCCGAACTGTTTACGGCCGCAGACTTCGAGGATGAAATCTAGTTCAAGTAGGGGAGAGTTGTAACACCAAAAAATATGGTATGTCTTGAACCTTAAAGAATTATATTTTTGCATAAATAGTCCATTAAGTACGTTCGGCGTACTTAAGTGTACGCTTAGCGTACTACGCTTTGTTGGTCGCGGAGAGATTGAGGTATGCTGGGCGTACCTAGACTTACGCTGGGCATACGCACCAAGGGTTCAAAACCCTAATTCCCGGATTTACGGCCTATTTAAACGACTTTAAGTCCCTTGGACTAAATCCTAGAGAGCCTCCACAACCTTAGAACGTCCTTACACTCCAGAGAACCTTGTGAGATAATTTTTGAGCTTTAAAGAGTGCATTTGTGGCCTTTTAGTGTTCATTTCAAGAGGAAGAGGTGGTCAAACAAGCGTGGATCAAGTGGGTGCTTCAAGATCCTGCATCATATTCATCTTGCAAAGCTTCTGGAGGTAAAAATCTTGCACCTTTCCATTTTAATCTTTAGATATAACTAGGGCTTTGGTAGTATGTCCCTTTGATGAACTTTGAACCTCTTTTGTTGAGCTAAGTACCCCCCATATGATAATAAAGGCAGATCTGAGGTCCCTTAGTCATTTAGAAGCATAAAAATGGGATCTTGATGGAAGTATTAGCCTTGTGCATGGGTTAAAGACTTTGGGAAGGTCTTAATGATGGTTTTGGGGTGTGAGGGACATGCAAATACATAAAGTTAGCAACTTTATGCCTTAGGACAAATTAAATAACTCAGATCTAGCTTTTGGACGTAAAAGAATTGGATATTAAGCACTTAATGGAGAAAGTGCTTAACTTGGACGTACGTTGGGCATACTCAGTGTGCGCTGCGCGTAGTCCTTGAGACCCCAATACGCCGAGCGTACGCTTTACAGATTGGGCCATTTCTGTTTTGGGCTGGCGAACTTTTGGGCCTCATTTTGATTATTGGACTAACTGCATTCTGTGAATTATGGTTTA